>NC_056726.1:758567484-758705495 GCF_019279795.1 Protopterus annectens | reverse complement strand
CCCCTATTATCTCTCCTGTGTTGGAGCATGTCAACCAGCACTGCAACTAGAGTAACACCCTTAACTGTCCTATGTCAATTTCAACCAGTCCTTTCAGTTTCAACCAGTCCCTACTTCTACTGTAAGCTCTCTTCTACTAAAACTGAAACCTTCCACCCCTTCTGCTGACCAACTCCCAGCAGAATACCTTCAAATTGCTGCCAGACCCATTGCCTACCCCATATCCATTCTTATTAATAGAACTATCAGTGAAGGATATATCCCATCCATCTGGAAAATTTCTTACATTATTCCTCTACACAAAGGTGGGAACTCTAGTGAATACTCCAACTTTTGTCCTGTAGCCTTACTATCTCCTCTGGCAAAAATTATGGAAAAATGTATACAGAAGCAACTTATACACCACCTTCTCCAAAATAAACTACTGGCAAACTGTCAACACGGTTTTAGACCCTACCACAGTACCACCACTGCCCTGCTATCATTTACAGATTCTATCAACAACAAACGTAACAATGGCCTTCTTTCCTCTTCAATTTTCATTGATTTATCCAAAGCCTTTGACATGGTTCATCATCAGCTGCTCTTGCATATTATGAAATCACTTTCGCTAGATCCATTAGACATCAACTGGTTCAAATCTTACCTCGATCACAGAAAAAAAAGCAGTACTTTGGCACAATAATCTCTCTAATCTCTTACCTATCTTCGTGGGTGTCCCTCAGGGCTCCATATTAGGCCCTCTCCTATTTTCTATCTTTATTAATGATCTTCAGTCAGCAATTCCACATACTGCCTGCATTCAGTATGCAGATGACTCCACTATTATCTGCTCAGCTACTTCTCAAATCGACCTGCAGAACATCACCCAGAATGCATTTAATACTGTTGAGCAATGGTTTACAAAATGTTGCCTCTTTCTAAATCCAAAGAAAACTAAACTTCTACTCTTCTCCCCAACCTGTAAGTCCACCCCCATCCATTTTACACTTGCATCTAAAGATGGTACTGTTATCTACCAAACTCCTAGGAATAACTATAGACAACAACCTCAACTTTGACACACATATTAACAGTAGAATAAAAACAATCAACAAGAAACTTGGATCCCTCTATAGAATCAAACCCTTTCTTACTCCAACAGCCAAGACTGCTATAGCCAGAACACATCTCATCTCTACAGTACTCTATGCCTCACCCATTTATACAAACCTTTCTAAAGCCAACATTAACAAGCTTACTGTATCCTATAATAATATTGCCAGATTTGCTGCTGCCTCTCCTTTTCGAACTCATCACTGTCTAAATCTTACACAACTTGATTGGTTAGAGTTTCTACACCATCTCCACTTTTCTCAGCTTACAATTGCCCACAAAACCCTACACCAATCCTCCAATACTCCTCTTCTTGCAAGCCTCCTTACCCTCTACCAAAATCCAAAAAACCTACGCTGTTCTAACAAACTTCTGATTAACACCTGCAGATCCAACAATTTGGCAGGAGACTCCCTCTTCTGCAATTCCATTGGTAGACTTTGGAATGCTCTTCCCTCTGAACTTACAACTCTCTGCTCTCATACTCTTTTCAAAAAGAAGCTTAAGCTTCATCTCATGACTCACTGGTTATGCTCCTGTTCTATCCCTGACTAACTGCTGCTTCCTCCCACCTACAACCTCCTGCTTTAAATAGCCTTCTCTTCTAACTCTGCTCAGGATGTAACTTTTTTCTGAAGTCTTCACTTAGATATCAATAGTTCATCTATGTTTATTGCTCTGGCCATGCCTTGTACTAAAAAAAAAAAAAAAAAAAGTATATGCTCTGTTTTTCTATACAACTAATTGATACTTCTTCCTTGACTCTATTTTGCTGTATTCTTCTGTATACCTTTTCATGATTGTACTTAATTTTGGTGTTTTTTATTCTATAATGTTAGTTTGTATATCATTTGTTTATGGCTTGTTGTACTAAACATGGAGCTTTTCTCCCCGGGCCTCTACTGAAAATGGACATGCATCCAGCTAGACTAGCCCAGTCAACAAATATAAAATAAAATAAAATAAAATAAAATGTCTGAGGTCTCAGTGGAATGGGTATCCATAGGCATACTGACTGTGTCCAAAGTAAGGCCATGTGAATGTGTGAGCCACAACCTCAGTATCAGAATGAACTTTTGCATCCCTTGACTGTGCCTCTGTATTGCCACCACCACCATTATCATCAGCGCAGCCTACCACTACAAGAAGGTTTGTGTTTACCATATGCTAGTGGTCTTTCTGATACTCTGATGTCCCTGAAAAAAAGAGGAAGACTGTGGAAAGAAGGCTAATAAGCATCACAAGGGAAATGACACAAGTACAAGAATAATGCTCTACCTATCTTCCCCTTAAGAAATATCTTTGCATCAGTCAGACTGATAAGCCACATACCTCAATGTTTCCTGATTTATATGTCAAAAATAAACAATTATTAATGCATAATGATGTCTAGAATAGCAGTAAATGGCTGGTATATAGCATACCTGGAAGTTGTTCTTGCGACAAACTTTGCTTGTTCTACACATCAGCATCAACGTCTAGGAGTCTGTGTAAACCCCTTGCTGAGCTGTGGGGATATCTGCAGTAGACAAAGAGTCCTCCGTTTCAGTGAGTAATGGTTCTGTAGCTTACCCACCCTAGTAGCCGTCTGTTCACTTGCAATCACAGCAGCCCTCTTGTAGGCTGCCATAATCATATTAGTGACACGGTGCTGCACCTGATTATAGTTTTGGCATGGATGGCCACTGTGTTTGCCAGCAACCACCCGCTGCCGTATGCTATTTCTAGAAGACATGTAACCTCTGCCTCTGTCAAGTAAGAAGGATCTATGGCGACATAAGGCTTGAATGATGACCTTGTTGTCTGCATCACTGAATGGTAGCTTGTGTGGAACAGATGATCTGGCTGACATAAACCTTTAGGACATGAAACAGACAGAAGATAAAACACATTTGCAGCAAAACGCATTTGTAGCACATAGAGAAATTATTCTCCTCAAAGTGTGTGCCACCATCATCAACACAACAATTAAACACACAGTGGTTATTTAGGACTACAAGCTCTGGGAGCCCCCCCCCCCCAAAAAAAAAAAATTGTAATACATCAGCATTTTGTCCATTCTGTTAACATTTCTGCAACAAAGGCAGCAGTTGTGTAACTGACTACTGGATGAATGGGCAGTATTAATAAATAGGCAAGAATTCGAGGTTGAA
Organism: Protopterus annectens; assembly: GCF_019279795.1. NCBI lineage: Eukaryota > Metazoa > Chordata > Ceratodontiformes > Protopteridae > Protopterus > Protopterus annectens. The sequence goes on along the minus strand of NC_056726.1, from coordinate 758,702,247 downwards.
ATGCCAAGTAATTTTCATTGGTCTGTCCAGTATTGTGGAGGACGACACAGGGCATTTGAGAAGCCTGTCACCTCTGTTCACTACCCATGTACAACTCCTTGAAGATGACAAACACAATACACTTGTTGACACTAACTGGTGAAATTCCAAGAGCAAATGGTAACACAGTACTGTAATGTAACCATACTGGTCATTAACAAACTTTGAAAACCGAGCAAGAACTGAGATACCTGCACTATGCCAACAGCGAATGAAAAAAATGCATACAGAAAAAAAAAAATACATTCCTAATATGAAAATGTAAACAATTTATGAAGAGGACAAATGTATACCTTATAAAATGCAGTTATTTCTAGAAAAATCTCCAAGTAAATTCCAGTAACTGTCTGCATCAAAACAGTCGCCCCTCCTTCAGCTTTCATAGCTTCACCATTACCTTTATATAGTGTAGATTCAGCTCTCTGAGCACTGATGCAACTCATTAACATTCCTGAATACAAAAATTCTGACGGTGTAGGGGAGGAGCAATGACAATTGTTAGCTGCTAATGACTTGCAAGTGTTGTTTACTTCTGTGTACAGCAACCAGCAATACTTGAGACTCTTCTCTCTGAAGTGGATGTATCATAGAGACTAGACTTAACAGTGTGGAAGCACTTTGAGAGCTATGAGAACAGCCTTAACAATAGTGATGTTCTTTTAATAATACTCTCAATCCTCTGAATAAAAATTGTTCTTCAGTGCTAGCCAGCTATATTCCGCATTGAAACAAAGATGCAAAGAAATGCACATGGCATTACATTTCTGTTAGTTAAGCTGAAAGAAGGGGAAGATGCTTGGAAAATAAAGAGAAGAAATGGCTGTAATGTTGGCAGCCTTACATTAATATGATGTGGGCTATAATTAGCCTAAATATGGTGCCAATATCCTATTCCTTTAGACATGTTCAGTCAAGTGAGAAATTGTGTGTTGGTGGCAAAGAGGGATAAGAAACGCAACTGCTTGTGTTATTGCAGAGAATTGAGGGTTCAAATCCATATATTGTGCTGTTTGAGAGAGTCCATGCATATTTCCTGAGCATATGATCAGGTTTTAAGACAAGAAGGAAACTTCTTAATCCTGCTTTTTTTTTATTATTCCCTGATGATTGCTACTATTGACAATTTTTTCTTTTATTGGGCTCCTCATTTGTGAGCATTTTGGCAAAGTACGCTTTGAATTAGTAGCATTTTGTGTCCATGAATGAGACTCCACTGGCTAAGATAAAAACTGAGAAATTTAATTTGGAATGCCATCATTATTGCATTTTAGAGTGGCACAAGTGTGCTTTGATAAGGCACTCCGAACAGCCGTAAGTGAATAACTTCTGCGTGTCACCTAAATTTAGCATACGGTGTAAATTTAGTGAGTTTAAAGAAACGGGACATGATGCAGGGTTTGATTCCAGCTTGCATGTATTTTTATTTTATAGAATATGTTGTATATGAAATGCATGTGATAAAGTATTTATAAATAATAATAGTAGTAGCAGCAGCAAGGGATGTATCCTATGACTGGTTGTACAGTATTATAACACAAACGGATTAACATGAGTTCTGTGGACAGATATGCTGTGTAAATTCTCAGAATCGTACCTCATCACAGTAAGAAATACTTCTTAATGTCATACTTTTGTGTCCTAATTGTATGTAGTATGCAAAGTATGACCTCCTGTCATTGTCTATATGTCCCCTTTGTAAGCCATTGACAGTACATGACATGTTGATGTGTAGCCCACATGCTGCTTGTAATATTTGCAGCAAATGTGAAAATGCTGCATATGTCTTGGTAATGGTATAACTGGTGATGAATGCAAATACAAGTCGTGTTTGTTCTTGTATTCTGTGGTTTTGGAAAAAAAAAAAAAATATATATATATATATATATATATATATATATATATATATATATATATATATATAAAATATGGAATCCGTACTGCCTACCAAACAACTGTTAAACAAAAAGGTAACCGGCTGAGCGCACTTTTGTTATAGTGCTTTTCACCGAAAAAGCACTTTTGCGAAAGTGTGTTAAAAAAAAAAAAGAGAAAAACGTGGGGAAATGGATGTTGGTGAGATTGCGGCACAGTCAGGATAACGGAATACTCCCTTTTCCCTACTGTAGTGCGATCTTGGAGCAAGAATATAAAAGTAGGGGGTGTGTGGGGGGTGCAGCCCCCCACATGGGGGTGCAGGGGGGGGGCTTGCCTCCCTGCGTAAACGTGAGTTCTGTGTTTTTTTTTTTTTTTTTTTTTTTTTTTTTTTTTGTAGACTTTAGTGAAGGTGCTTTTTCAGTGAAAAGCACTTGGCTAAAGTATGTTCAGACATTTTTGGTTTTGGTGTTGTGTGATATATATACTTTTTGCCTTTGTAATTTGCATGCTGCTTGGTAGAGCACAAGGAGGACTCACACAGCTGAATGAAAAAAAAAGGAAAAATGTCATTACCGTAGTTTTCATTAGCACAAATACTCCTAGCACAGTTGCACAGTATTTGTACTGTGAGTGATTTGCACCTAATGTATACCACTCGCCATGCCACAAGCTCTTAATACAGTGAATTTGGACCAATAACAGAGTTCCTCTGGTGTTCATATCCATACTGGGTGAAGGGAATGTTGACATTATTGAAAATGTACGTCTTACTGTCAACACAACTTCATATTTTTCCTGTTTCTTGCCTTTTGCACTTGCTCACTGCTGAACAGCATGTAATCAAGCTTACTTGGCTTAAGGAAAAAAGTGAAACATTTTATATTGGAAGCCTTCTGTACCCAAACAGGCTTAATGGAACACTCTGGGCAGTACTGAGTGGAGAACATCTACCTGCTGTTTGATAAAATCCCTGTTTGTTTGTCTGGCAATGGCTGTCTACTTTCCATCATGAAGATGCAGTTGGCATGGGTGTGTGTCTTTGCGCATTGACTATTAACTGTGAGATTGAAATTTGGTGCCAGTTCAGACAAAGAGCTGATGTTCTTCGTGTTTCACTTGCAGTCATCACACTTGAGTTATCCTGCCAGGGTTAGCCCTCAGTCGGCCCGAATACCAGAGGCTTAGTATTTCTGCATCCATTGCCGTTGCTCCAGGACCAACATCAGGTCGTCAGTGGTATAAAATCAGGCAGCCGATGCCATTACATCAGTCTTTCTTGCCAAGAAGCCCGAAGCAGTTAGCCTAAGTGCTGATTGGCTGCTACCTGAGTTTTCATTTCCAAATTGAAGTTGAAGTCTTCTAAAGCTAAGTACCCCGTTGGACATCCTTTCTTCTTGCTCTAACCATTGTCAGAAAGAGTTAACAGTTGTCTCGCCTGTGGAAAGCAAATACCACACCAAGACTTCCTTTCTTGCTGCTTCACCTGTTTAGGCCCAGACCACGACATCCCTCACTGTCACTTTTGTGCTTTGTTCAATGCCAGATCTATATGTCATCGGGCCCTTATTGTAGCTAGATATTTTCACTCTCAGTCCTCAAATTCCGATATGGCTTCGATAAGCCATCCAACTACCGATCTTATGAAAAAAACGTAAGGATAAAGACAGAGACAGACCGCACAGGTCCAAAACTGCAGACAACGCTTCCGTTAAGCTAGTTGTCAGTTCTCCGGTCCTCAGTGAGGAGCTTTTGCAGCCCCTGATGCCTTCTTCTGTGGATTTGCAGGCCATTACCGAGACCCTTTTGGAGTCCAGTATGCCACGAGACTCTTCTTCGACTAAGGATACTACAGATGTTTCTACCTTGGGTGGGTCCAGAGCCGCTGGGCAGGCACGGGCTTCTGAGGAAGTTCTTCGCACTACCGATACTCGACACAAACCGACGACTTCTTTCGCATCTTCAGTTATTTCTAGAAACTACCGAGTTTTTAAGGCCCGGGGTATGAACTACACCCAAAAAAATGACAACCAACTCTCAGGCACCTGCTTCCATGCCTCAATCTCAAATGTTTAAAATGGCTGAAGACCTTATTAGGGGAAGCCAGGCTACCCCTTCCAAAAGGAAGAGACTCGTCCCCAGTAGTTTTATCTGAACATGAGTCTGTTGACTCTGATGCTTCTGATTATGAAGACATGCAACACCTGTCTGCTTATGAGGATTCTGATGCAGAGGAATCCATTCCTTCTGCCTCTCCACCCGAGGATTTTTCATGGGGTGAAACCCTACATACTTTAAGGGAGCATTTCCAATGGGAATGTCAGGACTATCCTCAGTCAAAAAAGGAGACTCTGGGAATTCTTAGATTTACCACAGCACCGACCTTTAGCCATTCCTCCTGTCCTGGATGTTGTGGATGATGTTTTTCTGGAATCCAGTTTGACTCCTGACGCCCTTCCTCCTGCTTACAGGAAACCTGACAGGTACTACAGAGTCCCGGACTCTCACAAATTCCCTTTCAAAAATCCTTCTGCTGACCCAGAGGTCATCTCCCAAGGACCTAAAGGAATTAAAGCAACCTCAGCTAAGAATCCCACCCCTTCTGACAAGGATTCCCGAGTTTTAGACAGATTGGGTAAAGAAGTATGCACCTCTGCAACTCTTGCTATTAGAGCACTAAATTGTCAGTTCCACATGCTGAAATATCAGCAGTACACCATGGAACTCCTCAAACAAAAAATGTCTTCCTTTCCTGCTTGTGCAGAAAATAAAGATTTACAAGAGCTTATGCATTCTGTAAGCCAAGTTACTAAGCACACCTTGCAGTGTGGCTTTGCCACCCTAGAAGCATCCTGCAGGGTAGCCGTCACTGGTTCTGTTCTTAGAAAGCATGCTTGGCTTAAGGAACAGAGCTTGCCAAACCATGTCAAATCAAAATTATTGGACGCACCATTGAACAAAGACAATTTGTTTGGCACCAAGGTAGAAGAGGTCTTAAAAAGATGGAAGAAAAAGCTAAATCTATGCAGACAGTTAAAGACTTTTTTACAGGTCCACCCTCTGAGGTTCAGTAGGCATTGCCCCTCCAAGCACTGGTCCTTTCTGGCTCCCTCCAGGCCAGCTTAGCCCAGACCCAGGGGAAGCAGACCCCCCCGGATAGCAGTCCCAGGGAATGCAGAGGTCTAAGCAATGGAGCTCCTCCTCTTCAAAAACAGGGAGTGCTAGGACACCCCCTTATGGTAAGAACTTACAATGACTTTACACCCCCATCCCTTACCTCTGCCCACCTGCTTGTGCTTCTAGGAGGAAAACTCCTTCCATGCAAACAACTGGGCCTCTATTACCAATGACTGATAGGTTCTCAACATAGTGTCCCAGGGGTACAAATTTTATTTCCACACTCTGCCAACCCCAAAAGGGTTCCCAGATCTTCCTCCAAACCAGTGGGCAGAGGCCAAAAAGCAAGTCCTTTCCCTGCTCTCTATGAGGGCAATACAGCATGTTCCTGCAGACCAGATAGGCCAAGGTTTCTATTCCAAACTCTTCTTGGTACCCAGAAAAGAGAGCACCTGGCACCCAATCCTCGCTCTATCCATTCTAAACACATTTCTGGTAATACCAAAATTCAAAATGCTCACCCTCCAGCAGCTTCTTCCTATGCTTTCCAAGGATGCTTGGTTAGCTACCCTAGACCTAAAAGAGGCCTACCTACACATCCCAATCAGGGAATCTTGCAGGAAATATCTGTTTCAGGGCAGGATCTATGCACTTTCAGTTCTCTGCGCTTCCCTTTGGCTTATCCACTGCTCCCAGAGTTTTCACAAAATGCCTGGTTCCTGCTATTGCTTTTTGCAGACAAATGAATATTCAGATTTACACCTACTTAGATGATTACCTGATTCAGGCAGACAGGAAAAGCTGTTACAGCACCTGATCTTTGTAAAGGACCTACTGAGCTCCCTGGGGTGTACTATCAACGAAAAGAAATCAAAACTAGTCCCCACACAAAAAATTGTATTTCTGGGAGCAAGCCTGGACACAGCATCTCAAATGGCATTCCGTACTCTAGAAAAACGAGCCTACCTGATAGGCTACGTCTCTCAAGTAGCCACCAGAACCCAGTTATCGACAAGGAAAATCCTGCAAGCTCTAGGGTTAATGGCCTCCTGCATTCTACTCATTCCATATGAGGAAACTACAGTGGTACCTAAAAAGCCTTTAGTCTCAACACTGTCAGGACCTGGAAACTATCATACCGATGATACCCTGTCTAAGGAAGGATTTTCTTTGGTGGGCAGCAGCATGCAACCACAACAAGCGACTTCCCTTCTCACAACTCCACGCCACCCAGACCCTCACCACAGATGCATCAGACTATGTCTGGGGTGCACACCTGGATGGCAGGTGCATTCAGGATCATTGGAGCCCAAATCAAATACATCTGTGCATCAAGCAAAAAGAGATGCTAGCTGTTCAGCATGCCCTGACAGCTTTCACTCCCTACTGTCCCTGGGGCCTCTGCTGATCAAAACAGACAACACCACAGTGATGTGGTATATCAACAAGCAGGGAGGGACTCACTCTTATCCTCTCTGCAGGCTCGCCATGACCCTTTGACACATGGTCTCAGCCATGCAAATACACCTGCTAGCACAATTCCTGCCAGGCTCCCTAAACTCTCTGGCAGACAACTTAAGCAGAAATCTGCTAGACCCACATGAGTGACAGCTAGACCACAGAATTTTCACCCTTGTAATCCAGAAATAGGGCACCCTGAAAGTGGACCTCTCTGCTTCCCACTCCAATCATCAGCTCAGCAAATTCTGCCCCAGGGAACCTCGCATCAAGGCCTGGAAAGTGGATGCTCTATCCTTCCAATGGGTAAACCTCTTGTTCTATGCATTTCCCCCTCTACCACTCATTTCAAGGGTACTGCTCAAAGTAAGAGAGGAAAAGCCAAGGACAGTCCTGATTGTCCCAGACTGACCACGCCAGCACTGGTGCCCACTGCTGTGCAGCCTGTCACCCCTGCCACCATGGCACCTACCTCAGATCCCAACACTCCTGACCCAGAAGAATGGAGAATTCATGCATCCCCAATTGCAGACCCTCAGCCTGGCAGCCTGACTTATTCCCTGACCACTCCTCAAGCTGCCAGCCTAAGCAAACAAGTCCTAGATGTTATACGTGAGGCCAGATGCTGCAGCACTAGAAAATTCTATGCTGACAAGTGGAAAAGGTTTTGCACCTGGATCCAGGCTGAGGGAGCCAAAACAGCACAGCCCTCCCTACCTCTCATCCTGGATTACCTAGCAGACCTACTACACAGGGGTCTTTCCTTCTTTTCTATTAAAATTCATGCCTTTGCCATCTCTGCTCATTACAGCACAGAGCCACCTCTCTTCTCACACTGTATCATCTGACAGTTCCTAAGAGGGGCTAACAACTTAAGGCCACCCAGAAGAGCTCCTACCCCAGCTTGGGACTTTAACTTTGTGTTGGAAAAGCTCACCCTACCCCCCTTTGAACCTGCAGCTTCAGCAGAGTTAAAATTCCTCTCTTGGAAAACAGCCTTGCTTCTTGCCATCACTTCAGCTAGAAGAGTTTCAGAGCTACAAGCTCTCATAGCTGTGGAGCCCTTCATCATTTTCCATGCTAACAGGGTCTCCCTCAGGACTATCCCATCCTTCATGCCTAAAGTGGTGTCCAGTGTGGCTCTCAACCAATCCATTCATTTGCCCACCTTTTTCCCTAACCCACAAAACAAGAGGGAAAGGAGTCTGCACTTTCTAGATGTGCACAGAGAGCTCAGATTCTATCTGGATAGAACTAAATCTTTTAGAAAAACTGACCAATTGCTAGTCAGCTTCGCAGCAGGGGCAGAGGGCAAGGCCATATCCAAACAGTCTCCAAATGGATAGCACACTGCATCCATTTCTGCTACAAAGAGCACAGGAATCTGCCCCCAAATGGGGTCAGGATGCATTCCACCAGGACAACCTCCACCTCTGCAGCTTTTCTGAGAGGGGTCCCCACCTGGGACATCCTGGAGGCTGCAACATGGACTTCTGTTCATACCTTCACCAAGCATTACTACCTGCCTATCTTCTCCAAATCCAGGGCAGGCTTTGCCACTGCAGTCTTGCAGGGCATTCTAGCCAGCCCACAGTCCTCTTGACTGCCTCCACCCTTTTCTTCAGCTTTGGGAATCAACCCAAGTGTGATGACTGCAACAGTGAAATACGAAGAACATAGTACAGTTGTGTACACTTACCGTAAATGTAGATGTCCGAGTGTATTCACTGTTGCAGTCCTGGCTTCCCACCCTCCACACTCTTCGTCACTCTGTCTCTCACTATTCCACTCTCCTTACAAGGAATTTTTGGTATTTACTTTTTACTGGTGGTGTTCTTCCACCATAGTCTAGCTGCCTATTTTGGGGCTCCTGATAGTTGGAGCAAGAAAAACTGATGTTATGGCGTCTGCTGTCTGACTTTATACCACTGACGACCTGACGTCAGTCCTGGAGCGACAGCAACTGACGCAAAAATACTAAGCCTCTGGTATTCAGGCCAACTGAGGGCTACCTCTGGCAGGATAACCCAAGTGTGATGACTGCAACAGTGAATACACTCGAACATCTAAATTTATGGTGAGTGTACACAACTGTACTTTGCTTGACTTCTGCAGACATGTCTAGTAAGGGAGATGATGGTGCTAAATTTAGATGTGGGATGTTGAGGAATCCAGGATTTTTTGTGGCAGTCCTTGTGAAGTGCTACAGCCATAGGCTGCTGCAGGAGGACTAGAATGGGTCTCAGTGTAAGACTGAAGCTTGGAACAGCGTGGTCGAGGCTGTCTCTGGTGCATGTGGCATCCCACACACTGAGAAGCAATGTCATCACCACTACAGTGACCTGACATAGTGCAAGAAGGACCTTCTTGATCGATAGGAGGATGAGTTTAGAACTGCTGACACCCCTCAGTTGTGTATATTGACCCATCACCATTCAGTTATGCAGAATGTAGTAGACAGCCAAGAATGGCTTTCATGTCTTTTCTTTTTCTCTATTGTACAACTGCTGAAGACATTGCAGCAAAAAGGGAGGCACACCAAGACAGGTTAAGTCGGCTCAGAGAGGCATGGAGTATGTATGCATCATGATTTATTGCAAGTCTAATAATTATAATATGTAGTATGGCAAAAGTCAAATAAATACTTGTATTCATGATATCACAGCAGTGCAGTTGATTAATGGTACAACAAAGTAAGACATTCCCATCATATCTGTATGTGGCAAAGGTGCACACATTGGATAATCATAAATGTTTGTGTCCTGAAGTAACAGTCATGTGATATGCCATGGGTTTCATTCTGTCTCGTTTTTTTTTTGTCTCACCCCATTCTCCTCCTCCTCTCTCTCTCTCTCTCTCTCTCTATATATATATATATATATATATATATATATATAAAATTAAAATTAATTGTTCTGTTGTCTTACATTTTTGCTTTAAAAAATAACATTCTGCAAAGGGAGGTAAACCAACCACTGCGGATCTGCCAGCCATACCTCAAGTCCCAGCACTGAATCCCAGTACTTCAGGATTGCAACATGTCAGTACTGCCTCCACGACTCCTGCCCTACCTACTCCATCTGTGTTGGGTACCTCTGCCTCTGCTGCTGTTACAGTGGTACCCTCTGGGTATAGCACTAGTAGTGGATGTGGTGATTTTGTCACCTGGTAAGAGCTGACAGTTCTGGCGGGTATCATGGGAAGGGGCCTGGGTGCCCGAATCGGCCATGTAGAAAAGGTGCTTTGTCATATCACAAGGATGATGCCACGTCGAGCACTAACAGCAAATTCAAACAGGAGACAATGACCATTCTGAGGGTGAGGACTAGATTCTCACTGTTCTCAGGCTTCATGTGGGTGTGCCTCCATTGTCCACTGTCTATTCCAGATCATCATGTTCCCCCAACCTTTTGTATCCATCACCATCCCTGTCTGTTGTGCCCTGCATGTCTGTGCCTGCTTTTTCCCCTACATTACCTGATCTTCATATTCCTAAGCCCCCTCCCCAACAATCGTCGCTCTCTTTGAAAGTGGGGGGAAAAGACACCTTCCGACAAAAAGGTAAAGACCCGAGCATAGCTCTCCACTTCACCCATGTGTCTTATTGACATACTTGATTGGTACAACTGGCTCTACAACATTATTCTTTTGTTGTCACCTGCCGTTGGTGTGGTGACCATACAAATTCAGCAAATTCTGTCTACAGTTCTCCATTTATGTTGTGAAGAAGTCGTGGATTATGGTTTTGTCCCACTACTTTCCTGCAAATTCCTGTGTCCTCCCCTCTTGCTTACCCCTCCCCCCATTTCGCCACTTTTCTGTCAGCCCCTTTTTCCACGTTTAATTTGGTTAAAAAAAGTCACACACAACACACATGGCCAGAAATGGCCTATAAGAAAGCCTTTACTTTTTGTCCTTAGCATTTGCTTGGACTTTGATTTCATGCAGAAATGATGAGTGATGGCTAATGGCTGCTCACGTCCTATGGCAAAACCTGGTCAGTTGTTGCTAACACCTGTTATATTCCAATCATCTTCGTACCAAGGTGCTTAAACATGCTGCGCTGTCATAATACAAAGTAAAGGCAGAATAAAGAGAACACTTTACAGCAGTTACTGTAACAGTTCTTGGACTACTAGATGTAACAAATGCAACTTCCTGTGTGGAATGTTGGCATAAATCACTTGTCTGAAGATTGCTTTTTGGCCACTGCAGCAAGGGTTCTACTCCAAATGTACATGATGTTATACTTCTATGATGTGTTTAATTGGATTCCTGTCAAAAGAACAAATTGTCAAAACAGGGAGACCACAATGCCAAACATTCAAAGTAATGAAGCCTCACATCAGAACATGGAACAGGACAGGTGAGGTATTGTGCAAAGTCGTGGCACAACTCGTTTTGGTCTTGTCCATTCCCAGCTGCATTGCAATCTTGGAGGTGGTGTATATAATCAGCGGGGGCTGGGGAGTGTAGTGTGGCTTTGTGTCCTGCAGAAGCTTCTGTTGTTGGTGTAGTGCAGTGTTAGCCTGATGTGTGCATATTTGGTATTTTGACTTTTACTGATGTGAGGCTTTTTTGAATGTTCAGCATTCCGGTCTCTTGTGTTTTGATGTTTGATGGTAATTCATTCTTTTGATAGCAATCCATTTAATGCCATACCTGTTCATTTTTACTCAGTTATGACCATTCATTAGCAGATTTTGAATACTGTTGCAAAAAAGCATTTGCAAACACATCCATGCCCTTAAGGAAGAATTACTAAACTACTATGATTCTACTTGTGTCTTAATCATGTTTTGCCTCTCCTACACCTTCTTCATCCCAGTATCCATCAGTTAGTGATGCAGAGCATGACAGATGAATAATGAGAACACACCATAAAGATGTGGATTAATGACCCATAACACCAACCTCTGATATGTCTGTGTGTCTCTATCTTCACCCCTTCTCTGTTACCCCTTGTACTGTTGACTATTCATTGGGCTAATTGGATGTAAATTTCATCTTGCGTCATTTTCACACTGTCATTACTTTGCTTGAAGGCTAATGCCCACATCATCTATTGGCTCAATACATTATCCCTATCCCTTCAATGGTGTGATTTTCATATGTATGAAGTAAAATTTCTTTTATGATGATTTGAGATGATCAAATGGTATTTTTGCATCTTGACAATGGTTCTAATTGAGCAGTAGGTGAAACTCTTACTGCCTGTTTTTTTTTGTAAGTCTCTTTCCTGTGTATGTGTTGCTTGTGTATCTGTCTGACCCCCTTCTGTTTTATCAGTTGTAGTCCTCAGCATTGTCAAGAGGTCTGGCTATATGAGCAAGAGTAGTATGTGATGCTAAAATGACATTTCAAATGTTATTACAAAATGTGATGAGTTTTTGCCTTGCACCATATTGGCATGGATGTTCATCATGCATACAGCTGCAGTCATAACAGATGGGTTCTCCTGCTGTCAGGCGGGTCCTCAGTCGGCCGAATTCCAAAGTCTAGGTCCGGCGTCAGTTGTCGCCGCTTCTTCCCTAACGTCAGTGTGACAGGGGTATAAAAGAACCAGCCGCCATTTTCTTCAGTCTTTCTTGCTGCGCGGTGCCCGAAGCAGAAGCAGTTCGCAAGTGCCGGTCGGCCAGCTCCTGAAATTACGAAAATTTTGCAACCGAAGTCTTCTTGAAAGCTAAGTACCCGTTGAAACTTTTCTTGCCTCAGACCGATGTCAGACAAAGTTAATAATTGTATTTCATGTGGGAAGCAAATACCGCATAAGGATTTTCATTCCCTCTGCATTCCTTGCTTAGGCCCAGACCACGACGTCTCGGTCTGTCATTTTTGTGCTACATTCAACAAACGCACCATTAAGCGTCGGGCAGAGTTCGCCCAGCACTATTTTGACAAAAAATTTAACTACATTATGTCGTCGGATACTCCGACTCCAGTTTTGACTAAAAGACACAAAGATAAGGACTGACACACGAGGTCCGCGGCCTCTACCGACACCACGCCAAAGCTGACTACAGGTGGTCCGGTTCTCAGCGAGGTGCCCATGCAGCTCCTGCCTACTGACGACACTTCATTGGCGGTGTCTACTGTGCCCGAGGTCGCAGGCGCCTCGGCCCACACCTCGACTACAGATACCGAAGCCACTCTAGGCAGTGAAACTCAGAATGTAGACAGGTCTGCCTCCTCTCAAGGTGTCTTCAGGCCTTCCTCTTCTTTTTCCATCAAGGCTTTCACTAAGTGTAAAGCAGCCATGCATTCTAAGAGACAAGCTGCACAGGGCCCTTCTCCAGGCCCCATGCCTAAAATACAGATGCTTAAAATGGCTGAGGATTTAATTACTCTTATCAGGGGTTTTCAAACCCCCCCGGACAAAAGGCCCAGAGTGGAGGAAGAATCCCCCTCCTCAGACCAGGCCTCCATTATTTCAGAGCACTCTGATGAACAGGAACATTCATACTCCCCTTTTGAAGATTCTGATGCAGAGGAGTCCATTCCCTCTGTCTCCCCCCCTGAGGATTACTCTTTTGGGGAAACCTTGCATACCTTGAGGGAACACTTCCCCTGGGAAGGCCAAGAGTACTCAGACTCCAAGAAAAGGCTTAGGGATTTTCTCTTGCTCCCTCAGCACAGGCCTCTGGCTATACCTTCTGTCTTAGACATACTAGATGATGTGTATTCGGAGGCCTGCCTTAACCCAGACTCTTTACCTCCAGCCCCAGTCAAGTCTGACAGGTACTACCAGGTTCCTGACTCACACCAATTCTTATACAAAAGCCATGCGGCTGACCCAGAAACTATCTCACAGGGCTCCAAGGGAATTAAGGCCTCCACTGCTTAAAATCCATTACCTTCAGAGAGAGATTCCAGAGCTTTAGAAAGGTGTGGAAAAAAGGTATACACCTCGGCCACCTTAACCATGAGGGCATTAAACTGCCAGTTCCATATGGTAAAGTACCAACAGTTTCTGTTATCACAGTTGAGAAGCAAAATGTCACAACCTGAGCAACCAGACTTGAAGGAGTTGCAGGATTTGATGCATAGTGCAGAACAAGTGGGTAAACATACCTTGCAATGTGGTTTTGATGCTCTAGAGGCCTCATGTAGAGCTGCTGTTACAGGATCAGTCATACGTAGACATGCCTGTCTCAAGGAGCAAACCTTACCAGATCATGTCAAAGCTAAATTACTAGATGCCCCTCTACAAAAAGATGTATTATTTGGTGTTAAAGCTGAGGAGGTATTAAAGAAAATGGAGGAAAAGGCTAAATCAATGCAAACATTGAAAGATTTTCTACAGGTACAACCTCCACGTTTCAGTAGAAATTGGCCTTCCAAAAATTGGTCCTTTCCAGCCACGGACAGACCCCAAAGAGGTAGATACAGGCCCGAGGGCAGAGGGCAATCTCAAGGATCGTTTAGAGGCAGACAATGGCAAGCTCCTACACAAAGAGGTGGTGAGGATAGTTCACAGCCATTCAGAAAGCAAACCCAATGACTTTCCCTTTGCATGCCAAGCAAGGCTCAAATGGCAGCACCCTTAGGCGGAAAACTGGCATTATTTTCAAAAAATTGGCATATTGTCACAAAAGACAAATGGATCCTGGACATTATAAACAGAGGCTACAGATTCCATTTTCACACCCTTCCACAAAAGAGAGGCATGCCAAACCTGCCACACAATCAAAGGGCAGAGGCACAAAGACAAATTTCAGATCTCATGGTCATGAAAGCTATTCAAGAGGTACCTACTCAAGAACAAGGTCAAGGTTTTTATTCCAGACTATTCCTGGTACCAAGGAAGGGAAAAGATTGGAGACCTATTTTGGACTTATCCATCCTAAACACATTTTTACTCGTGCCAAAATTCAAGATGCTCACATTACAGCAGCTTCTTCCCATGCTGGGCAAGGAGTCTTGGCTGGTAACATTGGACCTCAAGGAGGCATTACCTGCATGTCCCAATCAGACAAAATTGCAGAAGATACCTCAGATTTCTTGCAGGTTCAACCCATTATCAATTCTCTGCATTGCCCTTTGGCTTATCTACTGCACCCAGAGTATTCACGAAATGCCTGGCATCAGTAATTGCCTACTGCAGACTTCAAGGGATACAAATATACCCATATTTGGACGACTGCCTGATCCAAGCGGACAGCAAGCACATACTTCTGAAACATCTGGCTTTTGTAATAATGTTGAATTCTCTGGGGTACACAGTCAACAAAAAGAAATCAAGGCTAATACCCTCACAAAAAATAATTTTCCTGGGTGCCAACTTGGACACAAACACCCAGATGGCCTACCTCACGCCAGAGAAACAGGGGCAACTAACTCAATACCTCAGAAAACTAGCAAATTTCACCAGGCTGACTGCAAGGAAAATCCTGCAGGCTCTGGGATTCATGGCATCTTGCATCCTACTAATCCCATGCGCAAAGCTGCATATGAGGAAACTTCAATGGTACCTGAAAAACCTATGGTCTCAACACAGCCACAGTTTGGAAACAATAATACCACTGATTCCATGTCTGCAAAAGGAATTTCTGTGGTGGGCTCAAGCATGCCAAAGAAACACAGGTCTCCCATTCTGCAAGTCTCAAGCAAATCAAGTCATCACAACAGATGCCTCGGACTACGCCTGGGGGGCGCACATGACAGATCGGTGCATTCAGGGCAAATGGTCCCAAAAAGAAAAGCACCTACACATCAATCAAAAGGAAATGCTAGCAGTAATAAATGCTATTATAGCTTTCAAAGACCTTCTGCATCCAGGCCAACTATTGATAAGGACAGACAACACCACAGTAATGTGGTACATAAACAGGGAGGAACCTTTTTCATACCCCCTATGCAGGCTGGCCATGTCACTTTGGAACATGGCTCTGGAATTACAAATCGAACTTCAAGCACAGTACTTGCCAGGCAAGGAAAACACGCTGGCAGACAACGTAAGCAGAAATATGACAGACCCACACGAATGGAAGTTGTACCCTCAAGTTTTTACAGAAATAATTCAAGCATGGGGAAGGCCAGACATAGATCTCTTTGCCTCCCACAAAAAAAAAAACAATTGACAAAATTCTACTCAAGGACTTTTCATCCACAGGCCTGGAGAGTGGACGCTCTCTCTTTCAGTTGGACAACAATGACGGTTTATGCCTTTCCACCTCTTCTTCTGCTGCCCAAAGTTCTATTAAAAACCAAAGCAGACAGACCAAAGATGATTCTCATTGCTCCAGACTGGCCAAGACAGCACTGGTACCCACTCCTGAGGAGCCTGACGCATTCCCCACCATGGACCCTACCTCTAATGCCTCTTCTTCTGACTCAGCACAGCTTCAAAACTCTTCACAGTCAGCTGAAAACACTCAATCTGGCCGCATGGAAGATTCCTTAACTTCACAACAGACCCTACTCTCCAAGGAGGTGCAGGATGTCATTTTGGAGGCCAGAAGGCCTTCTACTAGGAAAGCTTACTCTGCAAAATGGAAGCGATTTTGTGCCTGGAATGAGAAAAAGGGCCAGAATCCTGGAATACTGAATTTATCTCAAATATTACAATATCTAGCTGAGCTGCTAAGCAGTGGACTTTCATTCTCCTCCATCAAAATCCATGCATCAGCCATTTCTGCAGAATACGACACTGATCCTCCTTTATTCTCTCATCCCCTCTTAAGACAGTTCCTCAGAGGGGCTAAGAATATAAAACCCCCAAGGAAACCACCATACCTGCTTGGGACCTCAATTTCATTCTAGAAAAGCTGACCTTGCCTCCTTTTGAGCCAGCTGCCTCAACAGATTTGCAATATTTGTCCTGGAAAACAGCCTTCCTTCTGGCTATCACCTCAGCTTGCAGGGTATCGGAACTACAAGCCCTCATGTCTGTGTAGCCTTTCATCATTTTCCATCAGGACAGAGTTTCCTTATGAACCAATCCGTCCTTTATGCCAAAGGTGGTATCCAGGGTAGCTTTGAATCAGGCTATTCACTTACCTACCTTTTACCCTAATCCTCAAAACAAAGGGGAGGGACTACTACATTCCTTGGACATCCACAGACAGCTACGTTATTATTTGGACAGAACAAAGCCTTTCAGAAAATCAGAACAACTCTTTGTGTCCTATGCTATAGGAGCTCAAGGGAAGCCAATTTCCAAACAGACAATCTCAAAATGGATAGCCCACTGCATACGCTTTTGTTACTCTTTTCATGGTAAAACTGTGCCTGCAGGCATCAGATCTCACTCCACAAGGGCCACAGCTACCTCTGCAGCTTTACTCAGAGGAGTTCCTACCAAAGATATTTTGGAAGCAGCCACTTGGAGTTCTGTGCATACCTTCTCCAAGCACTACCACCTACCATTATACTCCAAAACTAGAGCAGGCTTTGCCACTGCAGTCTTGCAGGGCATCCTGGCTCCTCCTAGTTCCACCTAGTGCCTACCACCCCTTTTTTAGCTTTGGGATTCTACCCATCTGTTATGACTGCAGCTGTATGCACGATGAACATAGTACAGTTTTGTACCTACCATAAATGTAGATGTTCGAGTGCTAATACAGCTGCAGTCCCTCTTTCCCCTCTTGGGACAGGCCTATTGGCTAACACCTCCTCATACAACCTGATTGGGGTATTCATTTATGGTGTATTTGCTTGCAACTACTGTTTTTTGATTATATTGCACTGCATTATTACATAAATTTATGTATTGCCTTCCTTCTGGGGGCACCTGACATCTGGGGCAAGAAAAACTGAAGAAAATGGCGTCGGCTGGTTCTTTTATACCCCTGTCGCACTGACGTCAGGGAAGAAGTGACAACAACCGACGCCAGACCTAGACTTTGGAATTCGGCCGAACGAGGACCCGCCTGATGGCAGGAGAACCCATCTGTTATGACTGCAGCTGTATTAGCACTCGAACATCTACATTTATGGTAGGTACAAAACTGTACTTTAGCTTAGCGCAAATACCAATACATCTACTTGCAGTAAAACAGACTGAAGGTAAAAACGCCATGATACAGTTACTCTTCCATATGTATCAGAGTGCTAGATATCACATGAAGTGTAAAGGATTCTACAATTGATTATAAGTGTAATGACTACTGTTGCCTACCTAATGCTTTTATTGAACATGTGAGTGTCTCTTACAATGCGTGATTGAAAGTTATAACAGCATGAGCTCATTTTGGTGAGCTGAGATAATCAACCTGTCTGTAAAGTTTTATTTCTACTGCCAAAAGTTCAATCCTGAACTATGTTAAATCGTAATATAATTTTTCTCCATATTGATATTACTTGTGTAAATGTGTGCTACATCTGTTAATATAACATCCTCCTTTTGACATCCTGTTTCCAGTTTCTTACACCTTTTTCAACCAGATGTATGTAGATGTACTGGTTATTTTCACTCCTCCACCTTCTCTATCTGTGTATCAATCACTTAATGTTATAGAGTAGGACACATTCTGAATGATGAAACAAGTAATACAAACATCATGAAGATGTCCATAAATGAACTATAACACAAACTCTTGTCTGTCCAGCACTGTCTGTAATCACCTCTTCTGGCTCATCACATTATACTGTAGCATATTTAGTAGGCTGATGCATGAAATGTTCATCTTGTATCATTTGGATGGTGTCCTTACTCCAAAGAAGCATAATGCCCACACCTCACAAGACATCCTGCCCTATGCACATGGTTAGGATATATGCCAAGTCATAATAATTATTCTGAAATACATACAATCCTTGCCATATTAACAATTTGTACACCAAATTAAATTTTGATGTCCTTTGAAGCATGGCTGATATATAGTAGTTAAAGCATACAAAATATAAGCTATAAAAGCTGATTTCAGTAGGTATTACTGACCACAGTTCTGGCAATTAACATATTTATGGTTGTCATTCCTACCCAATGTTAGTCATGAACAAAATTACTTGTAATCACATTCTGACACCTTTTGTAAAATTATTTGCATACTACACTCATCCTGCTTCAACCCTGCTTTTTCACTGAGATTGCGCATTGTGGCACAGAGAAAGTTAGGTGGTGAGTGGATTTTTTCCACTTAGTACTGTCCAGAGGGCTGATGTCCATGCATCACTGCTAAGCCTGTTTACACTACAGAATGGTTTATTAAGTGATGTTTGTGCTTATGAACCAATAGTGTGTGTGCTCAGATGAGATTATCGGGAATGTTGAATGTTTTTTATTGGAATGTTGGTTAGGGGGTCTATTACAGAGAATTTTATACAAGTATTTATTTGTTGATAAACCACTGATTCCCTATTTCAATTGCTTACCTAAAATCCATAAAGATTTAGTGAGACCCCCCTTTTAGACCTATAGTTTCTGGATGGGGTGGATCACTGAAACCATGCCTGTATATGTTGAGAAGTGCCTTAGACCTATAGTTAATGAGATCAATACTGTTTTTAGGATACTAAACATTTTTTTATTTGATCTGTTTGAATGTTTACGCAATGAATCATTAACTGAAGATTTGTTCATCACTATGGACATATGCTCACTTTTTACTGTGATCCCTAATCAATTAGGAGTAGAGATGGTCAGAATTTTTACTTGTTAATAGTGTTTATGACACCAAATCTATAGATTTGATGTGTTTATTTATAGAGACCACAAATCTATAGATTTGATGTGTTTATTTATAGAGACCACCTTAGAAAACAATGTATTTGTTTTTGATGGGAAGTATTGCAGACAATGTATGGGAGTAGCCATGGGAACACCATGCTCTAATAGTTACGTGAGCAGCATAGTAGCTCAGTGGGAAACTGCCTGTGTGTTTAGAAGTGTGTGTGTCCTACATTAAGTTTTATAGAAGATTTGTGGATTATGTATTTTTTTTTTATTTGGAGAGGTACAGAAGAACTGTTGAATGAGTTTTTAATTATGTACAACATACGACTGATTTTTTGTGATTTACAAAATGGGTATCGTCTACTGACATCGGTTTTTTAGATGTCAAGCTTTAGAGAGAGGGTGGTAATTGAATAATGACCAGTAGGTATAGGAAGAGCATCCACAGAAATCATATCTTACACAAGAGTAGTAGTCATCCCAGGCATGTGTTTCGGAATATTGTCAGAGGCCAAGGCATGAGAATTTCACAGTTAAGTAATGACACCCGTATTTTAGATGATGAATTACAAGACAATGAAGACTGAATTTTTGGAGAGGGGTATAGTGAAAGAGAGGGGATTAATGAGTTGAATAAGGTTAGAATTATGAGGAATAGGGTCAACCGCACCTTATTTTTTTATTTGGGGTCCGAAAGGAATAATAGTGAGAGTAGATAGTGTGAGTGATGGGCGACCAGCATCTGCAGTATGCTTACACTATTTGTGCAGTATGAGTTCTATTTGTGCTGTGATAAAATAGAATTGGCACATTTTAAAATCTGATAGTGCTGTGAATAGTTTAATAGGTAGCGAACCCAGATTTGTTTTTAAGAATAAGAGCTCCCTTAAATGTTTGTTATGTTATAGACCAGGGGAAGAACGGCATGAGATTATTAGCCAAGGGACTAGCCATTGTGGCAGTCGCAATTTTTGTGAGTTTATTAAAAGCAACATCTTTAGACGCCCTTTAAATGGGAGGGTATACACATTCAAGGTGGCAGCTAATTGTTGTACTGAGAACTTGATTTATTTAGCTCAGAGCACTGTGTGTTAGAGTTTCTATGTGGGCAAGACTAATAGGAAGTTTTTTGAAAGGATGAGGGAACATATGAGGAGTATCAGACAGTGTGATTCTAGGAACCCGCTTTCCAATCATGTTTGTGATACTAGTGCTCAGCACATTTTTAATTTTATGGCAGTAGAGGGTGTGTTAGAATATGTGAGATTAGGTGATATTTTGAATAAGAAAGAGTCCAGAGAATTGTTCTGGATACTACAGCTACAGGCAGATAAAGAAAATGTTTTGAATGGGAATGTGCCACTCAGTTTAGCACTGAGGGCCAGAAGGCTCTTTAAATGGTAATGAGAGCCTTTGGGAATTGTAGTTATTTAGTTTTAATGGCTTATAATGCGTAGTTGCATAGTGTAGTAATGCAAGGGCATTTAGCAGCTGCATTAGGATAGTTTTATATGGGGTTGGTAATACGTATTTTTGTGAGTTAATGTGAGGGTTAAAAATTGTGATTCTGATTGGTTGAGTTTTGATCCTCTTAGCTTTGATTGGTTGAAACATCTTTAGTTTTGATAGGAGTTTGTGGAGTTAACATTTTATTCGCTACTGCATTGATTTTTCTTGATTTGTTCAATGGCCATGTTTGAGTTTCTGATAGGTTGGGTTTCTGTTTCAATAGCTTTGATAGGAGCCTGCATAGTTGAGTTAACAACTTCTTATTAATGATTATTTTAAAGTAATGATTTTTAAGATGCTCCATGATTTGTTTAAATCACCATACTCAAGTTTCTATTGGGCCTAGTTTTTGTTTTGGGAATGTTGACAGGCTAATCTATGGAGAGCCTTTGTGGCTTGTTGTTCTAATTATTTGTAAGTGTAGCAGTGTAATTGCATCTAGCAGCTGCCATATCGGTATTATTTTAAATGGAGCTAGGAGTGAATATTTTGTGATAGTAGTTGTGAATTTTCTGATAGGTAGTTTCATGCCATTTTAGATATGTAGTTGAGAATAACAAGTTTTATTGGTTGAGCTCTGATTTTGTTAGCTTCGATAGGTCGAAGTATTTTTTTAGTGTGGGTAGGAGCTCACGGGGTTGAGTTAATATTTTATTGGTTCCCTCTAGGTGTTTTGTTATTTGTTTAATGTCCATGCCTCATTTTGTGATAGATTTGAGTTCTTATTCTCATGGTTTTGATAGGAGCTCGCATAATATCTTATTGGTTTTTCACAATATCCCATTTCAATGTACTGACTCTCTTCCTGAAGTCCTTTGTGATTTGCCTACATGTCTGTGTTTGAGTTTTAGATAGGTTGAGTTTTTAATTTAAGAATTCTGGTAGGTTGATTTTTGAAGAGCAAACACTCTATTGGTTCAACAATGTGTGTTTTTTTTAATCTTTTTTATCTGTTTTGTAATTAGCCTTTCAGACATTTTTTAGTTTAATGATTGGTCAGTTTTTAATTGTTATGCTGTTACATTGAACACTGGTAAATTATTGATGTGAAGTTGTTAAATCTCGCCGTTTATTCTCACTGATGAGTTTGGTGCTTGGCTCCGACATGGCAGATAGCATAACTCAAGGTTTGCCAGTAGCTCGAGACCAGGCCCCTTATCCCACAACGCACTGCTGGAATTATCTCAGATCTAGTTTGCCCGTGGCAAGATAGATCTCGGCGATCCAGTTAGCTCGGACCATTTTGACAAACCGCAAGTTAAAAAAATTCTTTTTCTAGTTTTTTGGGTGATTGTTAGTGTTCAGTGTATTTCTAGTTTAAAATAATAATAGTTAAGTAGGTTAGTTTTTGTAGAGATCTACCCTGTGTGTAGTTTTTGTTTTCTTGGTGTTAGGCCCTTTCTTGTCCCTTTTTAGTCTTACTATCTTTAATTGTTATTAGTTTTCTTAGTGTGGACTTAGTTAGCCCTGTATTTAGCCTTTACAGGTATTTTTTGTGCTGTTCTGTTAAAAGAATGTCGGATGAGAGAGAGAAATCTCACCCCAAATTGGGGTTTAAAAAGTGTCCAGATTGTGGACAGAAAATGTCCATTACGGACGGACATGTCCAATGTGTCTATTGTTTAGGGGCTAAACACCTCCAAGACTCCTGCAGTATTCCTTTTCATCTAGGGTTCTCTTAGAAAGGAGGAGAAAACTAATAGATGGGGGGTTACTGCAGCATTCTTTTTTTTGAAGTGTGGGTAGCCAGAAACGTGCCAGCTCTTCATCAAAATCTTCAAATTCTTCTGATTCCAAACAGACCAAGAGGGCAAAGAGATCAGAGGGTACAGGGTAATCGTCTCCACAGCTCTTGGAACCGAGTGTCCATTTGGTTTGGAGCCAGCTTTCAGTCTTGGAGCCGGTCTCCAAGGTCCTCTCATCTCCTCTGCTCCAGTCAGCACCTTCGGTGCATTCCTCTAAGTCTTCGGTCAGCCTCTCTGATTTGTATATGGATCGGCTAGTGCAGAAGCATTTAAGGGCACAAGGACTTGCTAAATTGTTGTTAGCACCGACCACTTTGTCGCAGCCAAAGACCATTGAAACAGATTTGACTACTCCTCCTCTGAGCCGTACTGGACCCTCAGAGCCGAAGGAGCCGGAACAGATGATTGTCGAACCCTTGGAACAGAGACCTGCACCAGTGTTATTGGTTCCATCTACTCGGACGTCCTCGGTGCCGACCAAGGCCACTAGGAGCCGATGCTCTCCTGTTGGGTCCGGGGAGGATAGTCGGACTGGTATGTCAGTGCCGATTCTTCCTCTCGGGGCTTCGGCTCGGATGAGCTCGGCTCCTACCTCAGGCTCAGAGCCTATGGTTTCGGTGTGGGTGGATCAGACTGTCTGTTCAGGTCTGTCTACCCTTTCTCATTGGAGCCATGGTGCTTTCAACGCCACGAGGAGAGTCATGTCTCCTAAGACATCATCAGCATCGGTTCGGCCTTCCCTCTCCCCACAAGTTCCTGTGTCCGCTTCTTCATCTACCGGTCCCCCTGTGAAGCGTAGAGACCTTGAGCCTCAAGTACCCCCACAGGGCATCCCCTGCTCTTCCGAGACCTCCACATATCCCCCCACTGAGGAGGTACCCAGGAAGAGATTGTGCAAGAGGAGGCACTTGGACTCCCCACAGGAGTCTTTGACATCTGACACTGACCTGGATGAATCAGAAGGGTCCCCTCGATCCCCCTCTGAGGATATCTCCTTTGCAGAGATATTAGAGATCCTGAATCAGAGGGGCGGTTAGCAGTCCAAAATCCCTACCGAGGACAAGTCAGTGCTCTTGAATGCTTTTGGGTCTCAACCTTCCACTTCTTGGGTGTCTCCACCTTACAAAGAACTCATGGACCTGATCTCTCATAAGGCAAGGGAGTCGCCGGAGGCCATGGAACCTGTCCCTCGGAAGTCGAACAAGTTTATCTCTGCCCCAGTGGACAAAGCCTTTTTAACCAAGGGAGTGTCTGTTGATGTCATGGTGGTAGCTGCAGCCACCGAAATTGAAGTGTATGAAACATCCACATCTATCCATCCTCCTAATAGAGAGTCTAGGATCATGGATAGATATGGGAAACATATGTTTAGTTCAGTGACCTTTTCTCTTCGATCGCTAAACTATTTAACCCATTTCACGATACTCCAAAGAGATCTCTTGAAAGAGCTAGGAGATACTTTTCAGGATGCGGTAGCTGCAGGGGTGGCTGACAGAGTCAACACACAGCTTGCTACCTTAAATTCGGTTGTGAACTCGTCTATGCGTCTCATATATGCAGCTGATGGTTTGAGTAGAGCCGCTAGTTCAGACATTGCTCTGTGGAGACAAGCCTGGATACATCTCTGTTCCTTTGCGGAGCCCTTTAAGTCTTCCTTTATTAACATCCCGTTTGACGGCTCATCACAGTTTGGGCCTAAAGTAAAGGAAACATTAACCAGGTGTGAGCAGGAAGGCAAGACCCTTTCTGCCATTGGAGTCCATTTTTCTACCCCTACTTGGCCCAATCCCAAGGGCCCTATGGGCGGAAAAATGTGGTTTTGGAAAGCACAGAGAACCTTCCAGGACACGGGGAAACCCCCTCTAGAGGCAGAAAAAGGGGTTATAATGGAAGACGCCGCCCGCGCGGCAGAGTGGTCCACAGCAACAGGGCGACAGAGGACAGTTCTCTGGTCATCCCTACCAGCGCCCCTGAAGGGAGGCCCGGCTGTCCTGCTCTGGAGGTAGTTGGGGGTCACTTATCTTTGTACCCAGAAGCCTGACTAAACATAACGTTGGATACTTGGGTACAAAGCATCATTTCCAGAGGATATTTCATACTGTTCTCTACCCCTCCCACTCCTGTATACAGAATCCCAGATAATAAAGTACTTGTGACGGCGTCATCTCTGCTCTCTCCTGGGTATCTCATAATCAGCATCAGCCGACGCCATTTTCCTTTCTTCTTTCGTTGCGAAGCGCCAGCCAGCAAGCGAAGTGCGATTCGGTCAGATCCAGAGATTACTACTACCGGTCAGATATTACTCTTCTACTCTCTAAGAACCCGTTGCCTGCTGGGGACTCTCCTCAGCCCTCAGCAGAAAAAAGTCAAAAACTGTTTAACTTGTGGGAACTTCAAACAATATAAAGGAAACAACTCTTACCTCCTCTCTCTTCCTACTGTAGGGCCCCACGGCACGTAGCAGCCTGTTCGCCTGTGCTTTTCTTCAACCGCTTCAACCTTAGGCGCCGGCCGGAGTTGCTGGGTTGTTTTGTTTTTCGGTTTAGATTTTTTAAGACATTATGCCGCTCCGACTACCCAAATTGTTAAACAACCCAAAAAAAAAAAAGACCACTGCACGCGTCCATGGTTTCGCGAAAAACCAGAATGTTGTAAAGCAGCGGTGTCACGTTTTTTCCACGGCGAAGAAGAAAACTGGTCAATCTTTGCCGAATCCATGACTACTACTGAGGTTGCTACGCCTTACCTGAATTGGCCAGAGAAATTTTGCCTACAACTGTGGTTCCTAGTGATTTATCAGACACCACCCGTTGTCTACCTCTGCGGTGGTGCCTGCAGGCCTCCTGCACATGTCTATTAAGGGGCTAAAGCAGGGCTAAAGCAGCTGTCCATGCCTCCTAATGTGTTAAACGTTAGGCCACTCACCCACTTCTAACAAACAAATGCTCACTCTGGCAGAAGCCCTAATTTCTATCGCCCCAATCTCACTCACCACAGGGCCCTCAGACAGGCCCACTCCCAGAAAAAGAGCCTAGGAGCAGAGCCCCGAGCCAGTGTCCTTATGGATGTTTATGGATGACTCAGACCAGCCAGACTCAGCAGAGGTCTTTTTCCACTTTTCATGGATTCGATGCTGATCCAGCTGCCTGCTCTGTCCACACCACTTTTCCTTTTGGGGACCTTAAACTCATATTGAGAACAAGACATGCTCCAAGAGAACAATTTCTGTTTCAGATTCAAAAAAACCAGAGGGACTTTTTCTTATGGGCTTACAACATATTCTCTATATACCTCCTGTTCTCTAGCTTGTGGGGACAAGATTTAATGATGTCTCTGCTGCCTTGATTCCTTAACTCAAAACTGTCCTCTATGAATCTTTTTGATATAAGAAATTATTATTTGTGGTGGTGAACAACAAATGTGTTAGTAGCAAATCATCTTTAAAATGTGGCTTATGATGCACTGAGTCGATTAGATTAGCCATGATCATATTAGCAGTGGAAAGAAGGCATGCATGGTTGAAAGAATCTTACCGATCATGTATGATTAAAGCTATTTTATGCTCCTATGGGATGTAAGGGTCTATCTATTTTGGGGAACCAGCCCAGCAGGTAAAAGAAACTGAAACCAGCTAGCTTGGTGCAACAGGAAGGGTTGAAAGGAACTTCTGCACAGACAATCTCCAACAATCCTTTCCAAACTGCATAAGATTCTGTTACTATGGACTACCAAAACCACAGAACATAGAACCCTCAGCCCCATCCTCACAGGGCCCACCCACACACTGGCCACTACCACAGCTTTCTTACGGGACATTATTGAGGACATTATTGGACTACCGTACGGACCTCCGTGCATACATTATAATTTACCTCTATACTTTAGATCCCGAGCAGGGTAGCAGGGTTTGGTACTGCAAGGCTCCTAACAGGATCCCAATTACACCATAATTTTTCTTCCTCCTCCTAGTTTGGCTATGGTATTCTACCTATTTGTTAGATGCAAATGCAGACATCCATAGGACATAGTTGTTTTTGTACCTACCATAAGATGTCCCGAACTGGACTGCATGGCATCTGCAGTCAGGATTACCCTCCCTCCTTCCCTGTGGTACTCCTAGGGTATTTACCTAATAGCTAGCTGGGGGGGTCTTATGGTGGTATTTGTTTGCAAGTATATGTACATACATGCTTATTTTTTGTGTTTGTTTTCTACTTTTTTGGAAACATTGGCATTTTCCAAGAGGGGGCAAGGCATCTGGGGCAAAAACACTGAGGAGAAGGGGTGTCGCCCAGCTGATGCCTTTATGCAGAAGAGCAGCAGAGATGGCGTCGAAGTGCGCGACATCAGCGGCCCCAGACCACTTTTTGGAACTGCCGATCAAGGGCTGCCTGACGACAGGACAACCCATTTGTTATGACTGCAGATGCTATCCAGTTCGGACATCTACATTTATGGTAGGTACAAAACTGTACTTTCCACCCAGTCTCTGGGAACAAGCAATCATAGAGGTCCACAAATTGCTAGAAAAAGAGTCATCCAACCAGTCCCAGCAGACCAAGTTGGATTCGGAACTTACTCAAGATTCTTTTTGGTACCAAAGAAAACGGGGGACTGGAGACCTATCTTGGACCTCAGCAAACTCAATTAGTTCATAAAGAAAGAGAAGTTCCGAATGGTCACGCTTCAGTCCATTCTTCCCTTCCTAGGGAAAGGCGATTGGATGTGCTCCATAGATCTCAAGGACGCGTACAATCACATAAAGATGAACAGAAGCTCCAGGGATCACCTGCGTTTCCGGATGGGAGCCAGTCATTACCAGTTTCGAGCCCTGCTCTTTGGTCTCACTACAGCCCCACAGAGTGTTCACCAAATGCACGGCAATGGTCATGGCTCACCTGAGGCGTCTAGGATTCCAGGTGTTTCCATACCTAGACAATTGGCTCCTCACCACTACCACCAGGCATCAATTGACTCGGGCAGCACAATACACTCTGACGCTTTGCCATCAATTAGGCATTACAGTCAACTTCGAAAAGTCTGCCTTATCGCCATTGCAGCATACTGTTTTTATAGGAGCAGAGTTAGATACCTCAACCACCACTCTACGTCTTCCAATCGAAAGAGTCTCACTTCTTCGCCAACACATCAGCTCACTGGTGTCAAAGAACAAAGCTACAGCAGCAGAGGTCTTGAAGGTGCTAGGTTTGATGGCAGCTGCAATCCTGGCTGTACCACTTGCAAGGATGCATATGCGAATCTTTCAATGGCTCCTCTTTGCTCAGTGGTCTTACCAGAAACTGCCGATGCACCACATAATTCTCATCACAGATATCTGCAAGAGAGACCTTTGGTGGTGGTTGACATCTCTTCATGTCACAATCGGAAGGCCCTTTGTCCCCCCCCAGTAGCCACTGTGACCACGGATGCTTACCTGATAGGGTGGGGGGGGCATTTTCAGGGAAAGACTGCCCAAGGCACATGGACGGATCAAGACTCACATTTGCATATCAATGTTCTTGGGTTGAGAACGGTACTTCTGGCGTTGCAGTACTTTCAGGACTCCCTTCATCTAGGAACTATTGCAATTCAGACGGACAACATGTTGGTACTTGAACAAGCAAGGTGGAACCAAGTCTTACCCCCTTTGTCGAGAAGCCCTAAGGGTCTGGCAATGGGCTGTGTCATCCCAGCGTTTTCTGTTAGCAACGCACATCCCGGGGAAATCCAACGTGATTGGGCGATATTGCTCCCTCATGAGTGGTCTCTCAAACAACAGGTTGCGGAGTTGATTTTCTGCAAATGGAGCCAGCCTTGCTGTGACTTCTTTGCCAGCCACATCAATTTAAAATGCAGAAGCTACTTTGCCCTAATACCACCTCCGGGACATCCCCTGAGAGATGCACTTGTACACAATTGGCCCCCAGGTCTTCTTTATGCATTCCCACCCTTTCCATTGATACCCAGATTTTTACAGAAACCAAAATCGCTGGGAAGGACTGTTATCCTCATAGCCCCCTACTGGCCTCTACAGGTTTGGTTCCTGTTTCTCCACCATCACCTGTTGGAAGATCCATGGGATCCTGGAACCGGTTCTGGACCTTCTGACGCACCCGTCAGGGGACCTCCCTCCTTCCCTGCAGTCCATGAAATGGACTGCTTGGCTAATCCACTTCCCCTAATTGCCAGGCTTCATTCAATTTCAGAAGATACAATACAAATTCTCTTGTCTTCTCATAAGCCATCCACCAGGAAATTATACTGCAGTAAGTGGAAAAGGTTCTCAATTTGGGCCAATACACAGAAAATTGACCCTTTCCGAGCTCCGCTATCGTCCATTTTAGAATTTTTGATAAAGATTTTTAAGGAAGGGGCAGCAGCTGCTACAGTTCAAGTCCAGTTAGCCACCTTCTCAAATTTCCACCTTGGATTCGATGGCTCAAACTTTATGGGCCACAAGTTATCTAAAACTTTTCTTAAAGGTGTTCTTCACATGAGACCTCCTGTCAAAATTCCTTATTCTCCCTGGAATTTGAACTTTATGCTGTCTCAAATTATTCTACCCCCTTTTGAACCAGCATCTTCTTGTGAGCTCAGATATTTATCCTGGAAAACTATTTTTCTAGTGGCCATTACTTCTGCCCGCAGAGTGTCAGAACTCCAAGCATGATCTGTTAGACCACCTTACATGATTTTCCATGCTGATAGAGTATCTCTCAGAACAAACCCCTCATATTTGCCTAAAGTCTGTTTTGAATCCAATATCAATCAGGTCATTGAGCTGTCAGTCTTTTTTCCCCAACCACTCTAACAAATTGGAATACATGCTGCACAAACTTAATGCACACAGACAGCTCAGATTTTATTTTGACAGAACTAAGGGTGTTAGAAAATCAGATCAACTTTTTGTATCCTTTTCAGAAGCCAGAAAAGGTAATCCAGTGGCTAAAACAACTTTACTTAAATGGTTATTAGATTGTATATCCTTTGTTTATGCGATTGCTAGCATGCCATTGACACTCAAACCTAAGGCTCATTCTACCAGAGCCGTTTCTACATCTGCCTTTCAAGCTAAATTACCCCTTGACAATATTTGTGCTGCAGCCATGTGGTCTAAGCCTCATACCTTTAACACACATTACAAAATAGATAAGGCTTCCAGGGACAAGTCTTCCTTTGGTTTCACAGTACTGAAAAACGTACTTCCATGAGCCACCCAAGATTGAGGGTGCTAGGGACGCTACCCATCAGTGAGAATAAATGGTGAGATTTAACAACTTCACATAAAGAAGTTATGTATTTACCATAATGTTCCATGTGAGTTGTTTATCTCGCCTTTATTCTCACATTGCTCCCTCCTTCCCCTTCCTGGCTGACAGTAGACTTAGAGGCTAGTACCATCCTGGCTCCTCAGTACTTCTTTCCTTTGGAAAGTGTTCCCCTTTTAGAGTAGTGTAAAGGTATATGTGTGTGTGTGTGTGTGTGTGTGTGTGTATATATGTATATATGTATATATGTATATATGTATATATATATATATATATATATATATATATATATATATATATATATATATATACTTGCAGCAAACAATATCTGAGGTAATTCCAGAAGTGCACTGTGGGATAAGGAGCTTGGTCTCGAGCTACTGGCAAACCTTGAGCTTTGCTATTAGCTGTGTCGGAGCAGAGGATTGGCTCCAAACCCATAAGTGAGAATAAAGGCAAGATAAACAACTCGCATGGAACGTTATGGTAAGTAAATTTTTTTTTAATGGTCTGATGAAGCGATGTTGAGTCAAGAAAGCACTTACCATATGTTATCGTGTTTACTTTATTAAAGTTTATACCTCCAATGAGTCGGTGGTGTTATGAGTTTACAGATTTTATTATTTTTATACCACTGGGTTGCCATTGCAGTGTTAATTATTGGTTTATTCATTTAAATATATTTAATAATAAATAATAAAAGAACAAGACAATACTAAATATATATTTACAGTGACATCAGAGTTCAAAATCACAGGAAATATTTAAAACAACATTGCAGGACAGTCTCAAATAAATGAAGAAAAACATCTAAACTATGCTTCACTGTATTCTTGACTAAATCTAAGAGAATTACTATACTCTAGTTTACTTACTTACAGAGCAAGGCAAATGTATAGTGAGTGGATCTTGATGTCAGGTCCAAGGCATAATACAGAATGATGTCTCTCTGAGAGTTCTCTTATTAATATCTCTAATGTTATTGCTGGGATAATTTGCAGAATGACATCATTGCTTGTCATCTGACTCCTGGTTCCCAGGCTCAAAACAACCATTGATGGCAACTGGTATAATTTAGCATCTACTTGTAAAAAATACATAGACAAAGGCTTTTTCTCAGATCTAGGCAGATTCTGGAAGTCATAAAACAATTACCTTCCTAGACATTTCAAAACTAGTAATCATTTCACTTTAAAGACCATGTAAAAGCTCCCTAGTATAGACAGTGTTCTTCGCGTTTCACTGTTGCAGTCATCACACTTGGGTTATCTGCCTGCAGGTAGCCCTCAGTCTTCCCGAATACCAGAGACTTAGTATTTCTGCGTCGGATGCTGTCATTTCCTCCATGGTATCAGGTCATCAGGTGTATAAAAACAGGCAGCCGATGCCATTACATCAGTCTTTCTTGCCAAGGAGGAGCCCGAAGCAGAAGCAGTTCACAAGTGCCGGTCGGCCACTACCTGAATTTTTTGTTTTCGAGTTGAGTAATCCTGAAGTCTTCTAAAGCCAAGTACCCCGCTGGAGATCCTTTTTTCTTGCTCTAACCGATGTCAGAAAAAGTTAACAATTGTCTTGCATGTGGAAAGCAAATACCTCACAGAGATTTTCATTCTTACTGCATCACCTGTTTAGGCCCAGACCACGACGTCCCTCACTGTTGGTTTTTTGCCTTATTTAACACCCGAACCATTCGGCGTCGGGCTATCTTTATTGCTAAATTCTTTCACTCTCGATCTCAGTATTCTGAAATGGCTTCAGTAAGACTACCGATCTTCCAAAAAAATGTAAGGATAAAGACAGAGACAGTCCGCATAGGTACAAAACCGCCACCGACGCTTCCATTAAGCTAGTCGCCAGTCCACCGGTACTCAGTGAGGTGCCTTTGCAGCCTCTGATGCTTGCTTCTGTGAATTTGCAGGCCTCTGCTGAGACCCATTTGGAGTTTGGTATGCCGCAAGATGCCTTTTCGACTATAGAACCAGTGGCTGTCTCTAGATAAGATGGGTCCAGAGCCACTGTGCTTCTGAGGTAGTTTTTCATCCTACTGATGTTCAAATTAAACAGATGACTTCATTTTTAACCAAAACAACCGAGTTTCTTAGGCCCAGAGTAAGCACTACGTCTAGAAAACTGACTACCAAAGCGCATGCTCAGGTACCCATGCCACAAAAACAAATGCTTAGAATGGCTGAAGACCTTATTGCGCTGATAAGGGGAAGCCAGCCGATGACTCTGACCTTTCTGATTATGAAGACATGCCCTTTATCTGCATATGAGGATTCAGATGCAGAGGAATCCATTCCCTTTGCCTCCCCTCCAGAGGATTTTTCTTTTGGTGAAACCTTGCATACTTTAAGAGAGCATTTCCATTGGGAATGCCAAGACTATCTTCAGTCCAAAAAGAGACTCAAAATTTTTAGAGTTGCCTCAGCACAGGGCTTTAGCTAATACCCCCTGTTCTGGATGTTGTGGATGATGTTTTCATGGAATCCAGTCTTACTCCAGACACTTTACCTCCAGCCCCTAGGAAACCAGACAGGTACTACAGAGTACCCGATTCTCACAAGTTTCCTTTCCAGCTCCCTCCAGGCCTTCCCAAACAAGACCCAGGGGAAACGGACCACCCATGCTACAGTCTCAGGGTATGCAGAGATCTAAGCAATGGAGTGCCCTCACCCCTAAAGCAGGGAGTGGTAAGCCACTTCCTTATGGAAAAAGCTCACAATGACTTCTCAACTCTACTTCCCAGCTCCTGCCCAGTTGTTTGTGCCCCTAGGAGGAAAACTTGCCCTTCATATAAAAAAACGATGTCCATCACTCAGGACCGATGGGTCCTCAACATTGTATCCCAGGGGTACAAATTCTGTTTCCATTCACTGCCAACCCCAAGCGGGTTTCCAGAGGCTCAAAACCAAGTACTTTCCCTGCTCAATATTAGAGCTATTCAGCCTGTTCCAGTAGAACACAGGGGTTAAGGATTCTACTCCAGACTATTTCTGGTACCCAGGAAAGAGAGCTATTGGCGTCCAATCCTGGATCTTTCAATTCCCAACACCTTCCTTGTAGTACCAACATTCAAGATGCTTATCTTGCAACAGCTTCTCCGTATGTTAGCCAAGGATGCCTGGTTAGTCGCCCTAGACTTAAAAGAAGCCTATTTGCACATCCCCATAAGGGAGTCATGCAGGAAATGTCTACGTTTCAGGGCAGGGTCTATACATTACCAGTTCTCTGCACTTCCCTTTGGCTTATCTACGGCACCCAGGGTATTCACAAAATGCCTGGCACCAGCCATTGCATGCTGCAGGCAGAGAAATATCCAAATTTACCCGTACTTGGACGACTGCCTGATTCAGGTGGACAGTCAGGAATTGCTGCTTCAGCACCTGGCATTTTTAAAAAGCCTTCTCACTTCATTGGGGTACACCATCAACGAATAGAAATCACAACTGGTACCCAGTCAAAAGATTGTATTCCTGGGAGCAAGCGTGGACACAACTTCCCAGATGGCATTCCTCACTTCAGAAAAACAGGTCTGTCTGACAGACTACTTCAAACAAATGGCCAACAGAACCCAGCTATCTGCAAAAAAAAAATACTTCAAGCCCTAGGGTTCATGGCCTCATGTATTCTGCTAATTACATATGCAAGACTGCATATGAGGAAACTTCAATGGTACGTAAAAAGTCTTTGGTGCCAACATTCGCAGGACTTGGAAACAGTCATTCCTATCATACCTTGTCTAAGGACAGAGTTCCTTTGGTGGGCAGAAGCATGCAACCACAACAAGGGACTGCATTTTACTCAACCCCACGCCGCCATACCCTGACCACAGATGTGTCAAACTATGCAGGAGGGGGGCTCACATGGCTAGCAAATGTATTCAGGGCCACCGGACCCCAAGGCAAATTCTCCTGCACATCAACCAAAAAGAGATGCTAGCTGTACAGAATGCCCCTGACAGCTTTCAGATACCTACTCTTTCCAGGGCAACTGTTGATAAAAACAGACAACATCACAGTTATGTGATGCATCAACAAGTAGGGGGGGAACCCATTCTTACCCACTCTGCAGGTTAGCCACGGCCTTGGACAACCAAGTTAATCTACAAGCTCAATTCCTGCCAGGCAAAGAAAATTCACTGACAGACGACTTGAGCAGAAATCTCCTAGACCCACACAAATGGAAATTGGAGCCCAGCACCTTCAACCTTCTGATTCAGAAATGGGGGACCCCAGAGGTGGATCTCTTTGCCTCCCCCAATAACCAGCAGTTTAGCAAATTGTGCACCAGGAACCCTCACAGCAGGGCCTGGGGGGTGGATGCCCTATCCTTTCAATGGGAAAACCTCTCAATCTTTGCCTCAAGATAAAACAAGACAGGCCAAGGACAATACTGATTGCCCCGGACTGGACACACCAGCACTGGTACCCTCTTCTGCGCAGCCTGACAATGGTGGCACCCAGGCACCTACACCAGACCTCAACCCTGCTGTATCAGCAGGAGGGAAAGATTTTGCCTCCACAATTGCAAACCTTAAATCTTGCAGCCTGGCTTATTCCTTAAATACTCCACAAGCAACCATAAGCAAACAGGTGCTGGACGTCATCCTTGAAGCCAGAAGACCAAGTACTAGGAAATCCTATGCTGAAAAGTGGAAAAGGTATTGTTCTTGGATTCAGTCTAAAGGAAAGGACACAGCACTGCCCTCCTTACCTCTAATCCTGGATTACTTAGCAGAACTACTCCACAGAGGCCTATCCTTCTCCTCCATTAATATCCATGCCTCTGCCATTTCGGCTCATTACAATACTGAGCCACCTCTATTTTCTCGCCTTCTCACCAAACAGTTCCTGAGAGGGGCAGACAACTTAAAGCCACCAATGAGAGCACCCAACTGTGCTTGGGACCTTAACTTTTTACTGGAAAAGCTCACACTTCCCCCTTTTGAACCTGCTGCTTCAGCAGAGTTAAAATTCCACTCTTGAAAAACAGCCTTGCTTCTAGACATCACTTCAGCTGGAAGAGTGTCTGTATTACAAGCATTGATGGCTGTGGAACCCTTCATTATTTTCCATGCTGACAGAGTTTCCCTCAGGACTAACCCTTCATTTATGCCTAAAGTGGTGTCCAGTGTGGCTCTCAACCAATCCATCCATTTGCCAACCTTCTTCCCTAATCCTCAAAATAAAGGGGAAAGGATCCTGCACTCTTTGGTTGTGCACAGACAGCTCAGGTTCTACCTTGATAGGACTAAGCCTTTCAGAAAATCTGACCAGCTGCTAGTCAGCTTAGCAACAGGGGCAGAGAGGGCAAGGCCATTTAAAATCAAACCATTTCCAGATGGATAGCACACTGCATCCATTTCTGCTACAAGCACCATGGAAAATCAACTCCTCAGGGGTTCAGAACACATTCCACTAGGGCTACATCTACCTCTACAGCATTTCTCAGGGGAGTCCCTACCAGGGACATGCTGAAAGCTGCTACATGGAGTTCTGTACACACATTCATCAAGCATTACCACCTGCCTATCTTTTCCAAATCCAGGACAGGATTTGATACAGCAGTCTTGCAAGGCCTACTAGCCAGCCCTAACTCTTCTTGACTGCCTCCATCCTTCCTCAGCTTTGGGAATAAACCCAAGTGTGATGACTACATCAGTGAAACACGAAGAACGTAGTACAGTTGTGTACACTTACCATAAATGTAGATGTTCGAGTGTATTCACTGTTGCAGTCCTGGTTTCCCTCCTTCCAGCCCCCTGTTTTTTTTTTCTATCTCTTTATCTCTCATCTCTATGGCTATTCCTACTGGTATTGATATTTACTTTTTACTGGTGGTGTTTTCCCCACCATATACTAGCTCCCTATTTGCGGGCTGCTGACATTTGGGGCAAGAAAAACTGATGTAATTGAGTTGGCTGCCTGTTTTTATACTCCTGACGACCTGACATCATGGAGGAAGCGACAGCATCCAACACAGAAATACTAAGTCTCTGGCCGACTGAGGGTTACCTGCAGGCAGATAACACAAGTGGGATGACTGAAATAGTGAATACACTTGAGCATCTACATTTATGGTAAATGTGCACAACTGTACTTTGTGTTTGTTGCTGCACTGAAATTGAAAGATAACATCTTTTTATGGCCTAGCCATAAAGTAATTTAATTTGTTATTTCTCTGAAGTTAACCTCCTGTATTCCAGTTTCCACTGTTAAAATATGCATTTAAACAGTTACAATAGTGCACGTACATTTCTACCCTTTTCCAGCAGGGTACACTGTGGATACATTTCAAGCACAAGTACTCTACAAAATATCTCTTCAGCACCCATGTCTGCACAAACCATCTTATATGACATACAGTTCTAATACATTTGTAACACAATCATCTTATATAGATCATGTTGATATTCACAAAATTCCAGATAGCTGTGTTGGCAGTATTTACCTTTGTTACAGTATGTACCATCCTCGCTGTCATCTCTGCTCAGGATGTTAACCACATTATATGTCATTTAATCCTCTCTGTTACAATGCTTGTTTGTGTAACTCTTACTTCTGTAATATCATGTCTGTTTTCTATTTACCTATATTTTCTCATGAAGTGTCTTCTTTAGGCTGCTGCCGTTAGAGGTCGCCACAGTGGATCATCTGTTTCCATTTCTTCCTGTCCTCTGCATCTTGCTGTGTCACACCAACCACCTGCATGTCTTCTCTCACCACATCCATAAACCTTATCTTAGGCCTTCCTCTTTTCCTGTTACTTGGCAGCTTCATCCTTAGCATCTTTTTCCCAATATACTCTGCATCCCTCCTCAGCACATGTCCAAACCAATGTAATCTTGCATCTCTGGCTTTGTCTCCAAACCTTCCAACCTGAGCTGACCCTCTAATATACTTATTCCTAATCCTTTCCACCCTCGTCACACCCAGTGCAAATCTTGAGATCTTTAACTCTGCCATGACCAGCTTTGACTCCTGCCTTTTTGTCAATGCCACTGTCTCCACCCCATATAACATAGCTGGTCTCACTACCCTCTTTTAGATCTTCCCTTTCACTCTAACTGGTACTCTTTTGTCACAATCCACTCCTGACACTCTTCTCCACCCACTCCATTCTGCTTGTACTCTCTTCTTCACCTCTCTTCCACACTCACCATTACTCTAAACTGTTGATCCCAAGTATTTAAACTCATCCACCTTCGCCATCTCTACTCCCTGCATCCTCACCATTCCTCTATTCTCCCTCTCATTCACACACATATATTCTGTCTTAGTCCTGCTGACCTTCATTCCTCTTCTCTCTAGGGCATATTTCCACCTCTCCAGGGTCTCTTCCACCTGTTCCCTACTCTGACTACAGATCACAATGTCATCTGTAAACATCATAGTCCATGGGGACTCCTGTCTGATCTCGTTTGTCAACCTGTCCATCACCATTGCAAATAAGAAAGGACTCAGAGCTGATCCTTGATGTAATCCCACCTCCACATTAAACGCATCTGTCACTCCCACCGCAGACCTCACTGCTGTCACAGTACCCTCGTACATATCCTGTACCACTCTTATAGGTTCATAGGTTCATACTAGGCTATCTGCCCTGGGGCAATTATAAGCCTAGCCCGATTCTGTATGGCTTATGCCACCCCTTGATTTGAGTATACTGTGCCCTTTTTAAGGTTTAGTTTACTGTGCCTCTGTCTAATAGTGACACGGGAGTAATCCCTGGGACAAACCTATGATCCCCCATCCACTTATCGAGATTCTTCTTGAAGAGATTCAGTGAGGTGCTCTGTCTCACATGAACTGGAATTCTATTCCAGAGTGAAGGGAGCCTCTGGGTTATGAACCTGTCCCTCCAGCAAGTTCTATTTATTTCTGTGCTGAGGTTCAAGTCCCTCGAGTGTGGCTCTAAGGGATTTAGATTTACTGAGGTGGAGCATGTCCATTAATTCTGTATTTGACATAGCTTTGTATGTCAGGCATAGATCGCCTCGAAGTAGGTGGTATGCAACTGAGTAGAGTTGGAGTTTTTTTAACCGAGCAGCATATGGCATCTGTTTGAGACCCTTGATCCTCTTGGTGAGATACTTTTGGGGTCTTTCTAATTGCTGCAGGTGTCTGGTAAGGTACATCCCAAAAGGGGCATTGTATTCTATGATGGGCCTGATGAGGGATGAATAAAGGGGCACAATTACCTCTCTTGATCTAGATGTGAAACCCTTCATGATGAGGTAGGCTATGTAGAAGGTCTTTCTAAACCACTTTGGCAATGTGGTTTTCAAAGGAGAGATTGCTATCAACTTGGGTCCCCAGGTCCCTAATAACTTTCTCTGTACTTAATGGGTTTCCGCCTATGTGGTAATTTGTGGGCACATTGTTTTTGCCAAAGGGTATGACTATACATTTTTTGGCATTTAGCTTTAAACCATGGCGCTGGCACCAGTTATCTGTCTCTGTGAGACCTTTTTGAAGGATGTTTGTGTCAGCTGGAGAGTTGATTATGGCACCCAGTTTGCAGTCGTCTGTGAACTTGGTGAGCCATAGTCCTCCCACGTTTGCCTGTACCTCGGAAAAGTATATACCGAACAAGAGTGGTCCCAGGACAGAACCCTGTGGGATGCCACTTGTGACCGGTTTCGAGTCTGACATGGCTACAGCAACTCTCACTCTGTGGGTTCTGTCTTTGAGCCAGTTTGCAACCCATCTTGTGACATAGGGGTTTATATTTAAGCTGGATAGCTTATCTATGATGCCAGTGGGGTATTGTGTCAAATGCCTTTGCAAGGTCCAGATAGGCTGTGTGGACTACCTTCCCTTCATCTATGGCTTTGGTGACTGTTTCATAGAAGTCAACCAGGTTCAAAAGGCAGGATCTGCCCTTGACAAAGCCAAACTGGGTAGGATCTAGTGTCTGTAGGTCCCCAATGTCTTTGTTTATGAGCTCCATGATGATCCTCTCCGTAGCCTTGCAGACTAAGCTAGTCAGGCTTATGGGGCGATAGTTTCCAGGGTCCGTAGAGGCTCCACCTTTGTGGAGTGGGACCACTGTTGCTATACGCCATTCTGTGGGCACATATCCTGTAGTGAGGCTGAGATTGTATAGCTGTTTTATTTGAGGGATTAGTTCCTCTTGTAGTTCATGTAGGACGCAACCTGGGACGCCATCTGGTCCCATGGAAGCAGTGTTTTTTGCTTTGGAGAGGGCAGCCTTCACCTGAGCATCTGAGATGTTTGGGAGGCAGCCCTCTGCCGGGATAGATACTTGCTCTTTTGGGGGGAAGGGGGTGGAGAAGTTTGCACTGAACCTGTCTGCCAGGATATTGGCGATGTCTGTGGGTTCAGTGTATTTTTTGTCATTTAGAATCAACTCAGAACAAGTCTGGGAGTTGCATCCCAGGTTTTTAACATAACTGAAAAAGCCTTATGATTGTCTTTGGTGTCCTGTGCAATTTTTCTCTCAAAGCTGGCCTTGGAGGATTTTGAGGGATCGTAATTTTTTGCTAGTACTGATCAGAGATGCCTTCCCTATTAGGGATTTTGCTCTATCATGTAGTAGCTTCCTCCTTCTGTTGTACAGTTTATTTATGGCAGGGGTCCACCAGACTGGACGCCTGCCTTTGGATGATTGGGTCTTGGTTTTGTTTGGGATAGCATGATCCATGCATTCCTGGAGATGTCCGTAGAATGCATTTATATAGGATTCTGCAGTTTGGGCCGTAGTTTCCACTGGCCCTGGGGCCTTGAAGGATTCCACTTTGGTTTTGAGAAGTGAGAAGTTCGCTTTGAGAAGTTTTTCACTGTGGTTTTCTGGGCTGGGGGTGGGGTCGGGATGTGGACATCCAGTGAAATTAATTTATGGTCTGATCTTACCAATGAGAGATATACTTTTGGTGTGGATCATAGAGTCCCCATGTTGGTAATGATCAGGTCTAGTATGTTGTCCCCTCTTGTGGGAGTGGTGACTAGTTGTTCCATAGCATTTGAGTTTATAATTTCCAGGAATCTTTGGGCTAAGGTGCTGGGGCTTGAGTAGTGCTCCCAGCCAATGTTTGGGTAGTTGAAGTCACCCAATATAATGGTGTTCGGAGAGATCTTCATGTTCTCCAATAGTTTCAGGAAAGCCGAATGGGATTCCTGACTTTGAGACGGTGGTCTGTAGGATGCTATAAACTGAAAAGCAGTCTTGCCCACTGTTAGTTGCTCATGGATGGTCTCCAATACTTTGTGCAATGCCACTAACCTGGAGGTGTGGATATCCTTGATATCCTTGATAAATATGGAAACTCCCCCTCCTTTTGTGGTTCGGTCCGGGTTTTGGGGCCGAAAAGCATGATATGAGGTATAGCCTGGTAGTGCTGGGGTGCTCTCTGGAACCTTGAACCAGGTTTCTGTCACTGCACAGATGTCGATGTTCTCCATACTGAGGAGAGCTTCGAGTGCGTGCATCTTGAGGTTAAGACTTCTGGCGTTTAGCAGCATTACCCTTAGTTTCTTGTTCCTTGTGCTGTCAATGGGGGTGGGTTTGACTTTTGAGCCTTGCCTAAAAAAGGCACTATGGGGGTGGCAAGAGCCTTTGCCAATATCCGAAAGCCCAGTGGTGACAGGTGCAAGCCATCCCTAGCGAAGCAACGTGGCTTGTCGAGCATGTCATCCCAGGCTGACAGACACTGGATCCCCTTTGAATGACACCAAAATTTTAGCCAATTGTTAAAATCGATCATTTTGTCTTTGTACTGTGGCATCATTCTAGGTGAGGGTAAGATGCTGCTCAAGGTCA
This sequence comes from Protopterus annectens, assembly GCF_019279795.1. Taxonomy (NCBI): domain Eukaryota; kingdom Metazoa; phylum Chordata; order Ceratodontiformes; family Protopteridae; genus Protopterus; species Protopterus annectens. The sequence continues at coordinate 758,661,838 of NC_056726.1, read as the reverse complement.
GGGTCATACCAGCCTGGGCTACATGATCAGAGAGCTCCTCTATGTCTCTTTTCATGTAGTCCAGGGAGGTACGTCTCAGGTCATTCACACCAGCATGTACAATGACTGAGTCATATTTGTATTTGCTTTGGAGTGACCTGAGTGCTTGCGTTATGTGTTGGATCCTAGCACCCGACAGGCAGCTCACCGTGACCTTCTCTTTATTCAGCGGGACGTCAGTGTGTCTGACAATAGAGTCACCTATAACAAGAGTATCAGGTGTGTTATTCAGCCTTAAGGGCTGTGGCTGCTTGGCACACTGACTTTGTGGGTTATGTGTTGTGTGTGTTTTGTTTTGAGGTAGCGTTTGCTTGGATGTCTGCTTTGGAGGTCTCTGTTGCTTAGGTAGATTTTTATTTAGAGCCTCCAAGTATGTTTTTGTGTATTTATGTGTTTGGTTCGCTGATGTGGTGGGACTATGTGATACTGGAATTGTGTTGTGTGAGGTTACCTTCTCCTCCTGACTGGTTACACCAGTTTTGAGATGAGAGAGCTCAGCCTCCAGTTTGGCTAAATAGTTGCATCTCTCACATATATTTGAACCTGTTTGGAGGAGGAGAGGGTTGTCCGTGTACATGAGACAGTTGTAACATTGCCTCAAAATTCCCAGATTCACCAGCTGGACTGGAGAGGAAACCATTGACTGACCTTTGGACATGCTAGAGTAATAGGGAAACTGAATTTAAGATGGACCAATAGAGGACAGGGTAATCGTAGAGAGTATAAGAGTAAGTAGTGCTTATGGTTTAATAGTGCTAACTTGTAGGATTACTTAAATGGACCAGTGAAGGGCTTTAGAATGAAAATATGGTGTTTAAATTGAGAGATAGAGCAGTTCTAAGGGAAAAAGTGAAGAGCAGACTTTGTGGAGCCAGGAATAGTTTAAACCTAATTAGGCGACACTGCCCACTGTTGCGATATGCTCAAAAATGCGCAAAACCGCGCAAAAGAGGGTTTTAAGAGAGGAAGATGAAGGAGTTTTGGAATTGACTCAAAATGGCCAATAAAACTACAGTTTCAAGTCAGTAACCACTCCCACAGGGGCAGGCAGGCTGCTCAATGTTTTTCACTGCCACTGATCAACAGAGAGACTTTCCTTTAGCCCAAGCAAAAAATGGCCTCACAGAAACTTACAAACAGTTCAAGAACAGCAAGCCTGTAACTGAACTTTTTTAAATCTCAGAAAAGTGGGAAAAAAGCAAGATTTATTTTTGTTTTTTCAGAGATAGCAGAGGTTCACAAGTATCAACAAGTTATAACAGTGCAGTAAATGACCCCACACAAGAGTGCTAGGCCAAAGACAGATAAAATGCAAGTTCTGAGAAAAAAACGATTTTGAAAATAAGTGCAAACAGGAAATTCAGTAAACAGCTCTAGGTTGTGCTCTAAATACAGTTACTAATGCTTCTCTGACACTCCTGACTTCCTCATACAATACCACAACTCCTCTCTAGACACCCTGTCATATGGTTTCCCTAAGTCCACAAAGACACAATGCAACTCCTTCTAAACTTTGTACATGTTCTTCGTATTTCACTGTTGCAGTCATTACATTTGGGGTAATCTGCTGGCAGGTTGCCCTCAGTCAGCCTGATTAACAAAGTCTTGGGTCCTGCGTCAGTTGCTGTCCCTTCTTCCATGATGTCAGGTCATCCGGGGTATAAAACATGCAGCCGACGCTATTGCATGAGTCTGTCTTGCCGCTCGGTGCCCGAAGCAGAAGCAGTTCGCAAGTGCCGGTTGGCCGACTCCTGAAATTTTCGTTTTCGAGTTTCAGAACTGATGTCTTCAACTAAAAGCTAAGTAACCCCATTGGGGAAACTTTTTCTTGCTCCTTACCGATGTCAGTAAAAGGTAATTGTATTACTTGTGGGAAGCAAATACCTCAAGGATTTTCATTTGTACTGTATTCCTTGCCTAGGCCCCAACCACAATGTGCCTTACTGTCAGTTTTGTGCTAAATGTAATCAACACACTATTAAACGTTGGGATATTTTTGCTTCTAAATATTTTGGCTCGAGATTTAACTATCCAGAAATGTCATTGGTTAGCAATCCGACTACCGGAATACCTAAAAAATGCAAAGAAAAAGACAGAGACAGACCACTGAGGTCCAAAACCAACGACAAAGCTTCTCCTAAGCCAGTCACCGGTTCACCGGTACTCAGTGTGGCACTTTCGCAGCCCCTGATGCCCGCTACTTTTGATTCACAGGCCTCTACTGAGACCCATTCAGAGTCCGGTATGCCGTGAGATACTTGTATTGAACCCGCGGATGTCTCTACCTTAGATGGGTACAGAGCTGCTGAGCAGGCACCGGCTTCTGAGGGTATCCGGCCTAAAGATTTGTATAGTAAACCGATGCCATCTTCAAAACTAAGGCCAAAAACTACTTCTATGTCTAAAAAAAGATGCTTGGGCCATGTGTACAGGCCCCAATGCCTAAAAAACAAATGATCAAAATGGCTGAGGATTTAATTACCTTGATCAGGGGTACCCATCCCCCTCCTGCTAAGAGGCCTAGGCAAGGCACTGACTAAGAATCTTCAGATCAGGTTTCTATTTCTTCTGATTCCTCTTCTGATCAGGAATTATCTGTTCCCACTTATGAGGACTCTGATGCAGAAGATTCCATTCCTTCTGCTTCTCCTCCTGAGGATTTTTCTTTTGGAGAAACTTTGCATACCTTAAGAGAGTACTTTCACTGGGAGAGTCAGGATTTCTCAGAATCTAAAAAAGACTTGGGGATTTTCTTCTTCTGCCTCATCATAGGCCTTTGGTTATACCTCCTGTTCTAGACATTGTTGATGTTTTCTCATAGTCCAGTATGGCTCCTGATTCCCTGCCTCTGGCTCTGTGTTCCTGATTCCCACAAATTCCTTTTAAAAAACCCTACTGCTGACCCTGAAACCATTTCTCAGGGTCCCAAGGGCGTTAAGGCTTCTACTGCTAAAAATCCTACCCCTTCTGATAGAGATTTCAGGTCGCTGGATAGATGGGGTAAGAAGGTTTACACATCTGCAACCTTGGCAATCAGGGCTTTAAACTGTCATTTTCATATGCTTAAATATCAACAGCAGGTCATGGGTTTACTTAGACAGAAAATGATGTTGATTTCTGACTGTGTGGAAAATAGAGTTGCAGGATTTATTGCATTCAGTTGAACAAGTTGGAAAACATACTTTGCAGTGTGGTTTTGATTCCTTGGAGGCCTCTTGCAGGGCTGCTGTAACTGGATCTGTGATGAGAAGGCATGCTTGGCTCAAGGAGCAAAATCTGTGTGACCATGTTAAAGCATAATTGTTGAATGCTCCTTTATAACAGGACAGTCTATTTGGTAATAAGGCTGAAGAAGTTTTGAAAAAGATGGAAGATAAAGCTAAATCTATGCAAACTGTGAAAGATTTCCTACAAGTGTAGCCACCCAGGTTCAGTAGGCACTGGCCTACTAAGAACTGGTCCTTTCCAGTACCCACTAGAGCCGCTCAGGTCAAATCCAGACAACCCAAAGGCTCCAGGTTTCAGTCACAAGGAGCTTATAGAATAAAGCAATGGGGTGCCTCAACCTCCAAATCTGGAAGTAACAAGGCACCTTCCTACGGTAAACAGTCTTAATGACTTCCCCTGCAATCACCAAGCACTTATCTTTTGGCCGCCCCTTTGGGGGGAAAACTGGCACTTCATGCACGAAACTGGCAACTGATTACCCAGGACAAATGAGTTTTAAATATAGTATCCCAGGGATACAGATTTCATTTCCACACGTTGCCAATCTCAAACGGATGGCCAGATCTGCCTCCATATCAGTGGGCAGAGGCCCAGAAACAAGTTATGGAGGCTATTCAACCAGTACCAGAAAAGGAAAAGGGACAAGGTTTTTACTCAAGACGTTTCCTGGTACCCAGAAAAGACAAATCATGGCATCCAATTCTGGACTTATCCATTCTAAATACATTTCTGGACATTCCAAAATTCAAGGTGTTGACTCTCCAACAGTTACTACATATGCTAGGCAAGGATGCCTGGTTGGTAACTCTAGACTTATAAGAGGCTTACCTGCATATCCCAATCAGGGAATCTTGCAGAAGATACCTCTGCTTCAAAGCAGGCTATTTGCATTATCAGTTCTCTGCACTGTCGTTTGGCTTATCTACTGCACCCAGGGTCTTCACAAAGTGCCTGGTACCAGTAATTGCATTTTGCAGGCAAAGAAATATTAAAATTTATCCATACCTGGACGATTGTCTAATTCAGGCAGAAAACAAGGACACTCTTCTAAAACATCTGGCGTGTTTAAAAAGGCTTCTAACTTGTCTAGGGTACAGCATAAATGAAAATAAATCACAACTGGTACCCTCTCAAATAATTACATTCCTGGGTGCAGGCTTGAATACAACTGCCCAGATGACTTACCTTACGCCAGAAAAACAAATTCAATTGATGATTTCAAACAGGTGGCCAGAAAAACCCAGCTATCTGCAAGACAAATTCTACAGGCCTTGGTGTTCATGGCCTCCTGCATTCTTCTAATTCCATATGCAAGACTGCATATGAGGAAACTTCAATGGTACCTAAAAAGCTTATGGAGTCAACATTGCCACAGCCTGGAAACAATGATTCCTATCATTCCTTGCCTGCAACTAGAGTTCCTATGGTGGGCAGAGGCCTGCCACCAAAACAAGGGACTGTCATTCATTCCACCCCCTGCCACCCAAACCCTGACTACAGACGCATCAGATTATGCTTGAGGGGGGGGCGCATCTGGCAGGGAGATGCATTCAGGGCCAATGGAGCCCAAATCAAATGCACCTACATATTAATCAGAAAGAGATGCTAGCTGTACAGAATGCTCTGACAGCCTTCAAGGACTATCTTCATCCAGGACAACTACTGATAAAGACAGACAACACCACAGTCATGTGGTACATAAACAAGCAGGGGTGTACCCATTCTTACCCCCTTTGCAGACTAGCCATGGCATTGTAGAATACGGCTTTGACTTATCAAATACATCTACAAGCTCAATTCCTGCCAGGAAAGCAAAATACTCTGGCAGACAAACTAAGCAGAAATCTTATGGACCCACATGAATGGAAACTGGATCCACAAATCTTCAGCATGCTAACATGCAAATGGGGGAGCCCAGACATAGTCTTTTTGCCTCACCCCAAAACTATCAGTTGGACAAATTTCTGCATAAGAATTCATCACAAAAAAGCTTGGAAAGTGGATGCTCTATCCATCAGCTGGAAAAGCCCATCAGTCTACGCCTTTCTTCCCCTGTCTCTGCTCTCCAAGGTCTTACTAAAAGTCAGACAGGAAAAAACAAAAATTATTCTGATTGCTCCAGACTGGCTTTGCCAACACTGGTACCTGCTCCTGTGCAATATGTTGCACCTTCCTCCATGGTACCTGCCTCAGACACCTTACCTACTATCTCAGCAGAACTATCAAATTCTGCACACTCAGCTCCAAACTCTGAATCTTGCAGCATGGCTAATCAACTAATTTCACCAGTTACATCTCTCAGCAAACCTGTGATGGATGTCATTTTGGAGGCTAGAAGGCGTAGTACTAGAAAATCTTATGCTGACAAATGGAAAAGATTATGTCCCTGGAACCAAGCACAAGGAATAAGCACAGCAATGCCCAATATTCCTCAGATTCTGCAATACTTAACTGAGGTGCTCCACAAGGGCCTATCTTTTTAAAATCCATGCCTCTGCCATTTCAGCTCATTACAGCACAGAGCCTCCCCCCTTTTCTCATCCCCTGCTAAAGCAGTACCTCAGAGGGGCCAAAAATTTAAGACCTTCCAGGAGAGCATCAACTTCTGCATGGGACCTCAATTTTGTTTTGGAAAAACTCACTCTTCCTCCTTTTGAGCCAGCTGCTACTGCAGACATAACATTTCTCTCTTGGAAAACAGCTTTTCTGTTAGCAGTCATTTCAGCTAGAAGGATATATTTGATTTCTGTTCAGAATCCTACAGTACTTTTCCCCTTTGCCCTTGTGCTGTTTACCTCCCTCTCTACTTTATTTATGTATTCATATCTTTGATTTATGGTAGTGGAGCCTTTCATTATTTTTTACCTGGACAGGGTGGCTGTCAGGACCAATCCATCCTTTATGCCTAAAGTGGTATTTAGTGTGGCCCTCAATCAGACCATTCATCTGCCAACTTTCTTCCCAAATCCACAGAACAAGGTTGAACGGATTCTGCATTCATTGGATGAACACAGACAACTAAGATTCTACTTAAACAGGACAAAAACATAAGAAAATTTGAACAATTACTGGTGGCATTTGCTGCAGGGACAGAGGGAAAGGCTATTTAAAAGCAGACTATTTCCAAATGGATAAGCCATTTATTCGTTTCTGCTATATGCACCGTGGTAAACCTGTCCCCAAGGGGATCAGATCTCATTCCACCAGGGCTGCATCTACTCCTGCAGCCTTTCTCAGAGGGGTTTCTACCAGAGACATTCTAGAAGCTGCTACCTGGAGCTCAGTTCATACGTTCACCAAACATTACCATTTACCTTTCTTCTCTAAATCCAGAGCAGGCTTTACCACTGCTGTCCTGCAGGGCCTTATAGCTGCTCCTAATGCTGTATAACTCCATCCTCCCAACCATAGCTTTGGGATTCTACCCAAATGTAATGACTGCAACAGTGAAACACGAAGAACATAGTACAGTTGTGTACACTTACCATAAATGTAGATGTTTGAGTGTATTCACTGTTGCAGTCCTGGTTACCCTCCCTCCAGCCCCCTGTTTTTTCTCTAACTATACCTTTCATTTCTGTTACTATCATTTTGATAAATTTCCTTTTGTTTTTTTTTGTTTGTTTTTTGTATTTTTTGTGTTTTTCTCTCTCTCGCTATATATATATATATATATATATATATATATATATATATATATATATATATATATATATATATATATATTGCTCCCCATTTGGGGGGCATCTGACATCTGGGGCAAGAAAAACTGATGTAATGGTGTCGGCTGCATGTTTTATACCCCTGACAACCTAAATCATGGAAGAAGGGACAGCAACCGACGCAGGACCCAAGACTTTGTCTATCAGGCCGACTGAGGGCAACCTGCCAGCAGTTTGCCCCAAATGTAATGACTGCAACAGTGAATACACTCGAACATCTACATTTATGGTAAGTGTACACAACTGTACTTTCTCCATCAACACACTCAGAGCAAACATCGCATCTGTAGTGCTCTTTCCTGGCATGAAACCATACAGCTGATCATTAATCATCACCTCCCTTCTTAACCTAGCTTCCATTACTCTTTCCCATAACTTTATGCTGTGACTGATCATTTTAATAACTCTGTAGTTACTACAGCTATACACATCACCCTTATTCTTAAGTTGGTACCAAAACACTTTTTCTCCATTCCTCAGGCATTCTCTCACTTTCCAAGATTTCATTAAACACTCTGGGTCAAAAACTCCACTGCCATTTCACCTAAACACCTCCATGCTTCCACAGGTATGTCATCTGGACCAACAGCCTTTCCATTCTTCATCCTCTTCATAGCCATCCTTACTTCATCCTTGCTAATCCATTGCACTTCATGATTCACTATCTCCACATCATTCAACCTTCTCTCCCTCTCATTCTCTTCGTTCATCAACCCCTCAAAGTACTCTTTCCATCTGCTCAACACACTCTCCTCGCTTGTGTGTACGTTTCCCCTCATTATGCTTTATTACCCTTACCTGCTGCACAATATCATGTCTGTTTTCCATTTACCTATATTTTCTCAGGAAGTGTAACTGCCATTAATTTTTACATATGTATTGCATAATTTTTCTTTGACCCAATTGTCCTTGTAACATAAGAACCTTTGAATCAATTGTCTTAGTACAGTTGTAACATTTATCCTCCCCTTGCATATTTCTGTAGACGTATATTTGATTTCTGTTCACATCATCCTCAGTACACTTTTTCCCCCTTGCCCTTGCTGTTTACCCTCCTCTCTTACTTATTTATGTATTCATATCTTTGATTTATGTACACATTGCATGCAGTACTCTTTTTCCTGCTTGGTACAGCTTGCATTATTTGCCCCTTGTAGCTGTTTGTGCTGCCTGGACTAGCATACTTAACAGGTCTGCACATAGGCCCGTTTGTTTACTGTGTGTGTGCTCGTGCTGCTCAACACATTTTCATGGCCAACATTGTTGCTTTTCCATCTTTTTGCACATTCCTGAGCCAAATATTTTTTATCCCCACAATAGAAGGAAGTCTTTGGTGGGGCCTGATACCAGTTGCTCTTTTCCAATTCACTTTTATTTTATTTGAAATATGCTGTAGATGTCCTTCAAGGATGCATCTGCAGTCATCACATATGGGTTGTCCTGCCTCAGGCAGCCCTTCGGTCGGCCGGATTCCAAAGTCTGGGTCTGGCCTCGGCTGATGTCGCACTTTCCCCGACGTCAGAGCGTCTGGGGTATAAAAGCATCAGCCGACACCATCTTCCTCAGTCTTTCTTGCCGCGTGGTGCCCAAAGCAGAAGCAGTTCGCAAGTGCTGGTCGGCCAGCTCCTGTGATTCAGCTACCGAAGACTTCGAAAAAGCTAAGTACCCCATTGGGGACTCTTTCTTGTCTCAGCCGATGTCAGATAAAGTTAATAATTGTTTAACTTGCGGGAAACAAATACCTCATAAGGATTTCCACTCTTACTGCCTCCCCTGCCTAGGCCCAGACCACGACGTCTCGGCCTGTTCAGCCTGTGCTTCCTTCAACCGATGAACTCTTAGACGTCGGTCGTAGTTTGCAGAGGAATTTTTTGGGGCTAGTTTTGCTTATAAGATGCCATCAGAGACTCCGACTTCGCATTTAGTTAAAGAACGGAAGGACAAGGACCGACACACGCGGGCCGCGGTTTCAGCTGAAACCACGGTCAGGCATACCGCGAGTGTCTCGGTCTCGGCTGAAACCGAGTCCTTGGTTCTTCCTACTACCGAAACCACACAACCGACTACCTCGGCCCCTGAGGTCCCGGCCGAGTCGGTTATTGAATTACCTACCGAAACCGGTGTCCAGGAACCTTCTGACACCATTCCTTTAGACAAGTCTACTCCTGCACGTGGTGCAGCCAGACACCCTGCTTCCATGTCCATTAAGGCTTTCTCTAGGGCTAAAGCTGCTAAACTTACTAAAGCTTTGCCTCCCAAGGTTTCCTCTCAGAGACCTTCTACTGGCTCTCAGATTCTTAGCTTAGCAGAGGATCTGATCTCATTAATTAGAGGCTCCCAACCTCATCCGGACAGGGGCTCTCAACCACCTCCAGACAAAAGGCCCAGGGTTGAGCCCTCTGACCCCCAGTCCTCAGATGAGTCCACTGATGGCTCTGCTTTGTCAGACCACCAGGAGGAGGCTTATTCGGCCTACAAGGATTCTGATGCTGAAGAATCTATTCCCTCAGCCTCCCCTCCTGAAGAGTTTTCCTTTGGAGAGACTTTACACTCTATGAGAGAGCATTTTCAATGGCAGGGTCAGGATTCTAGAAAGAGATTAAGGACCTTTTTACATTTACCTCAGCATAGGCCTTTAGCTATACCTCCTGTTTTGAATGTGATTGATGATGTGTACTCTGATGCCAGTACAGCCCCTGACTCTCTCCCTCCGGCTCCTGCCAAACCTGATAGGTACTACAGGGTCCCGGACTCACATCTACACCTGTACAAGGCTCACTCTGCTGATCCAGAAACTATTTCCCAGGGCCCAAAAGGGGTTGCAGCTGCCACTGCTAAAAATCCTCTACCCTCTGAAAGGGAGTCCAGAGCATTAGAGAGATGGGGTAAGAAAGTGTATACTTCTGCAACTCTTTCCATGAGGGCATTAAATTGTCAATTTCATATGATACAGTACCAAGAGTATTTGTTAGATGAATTGCATAAGAAACTGTCCTTTTCTGAACCCCTTGATTGCAAATCTCTTCAGGATCTGGTGCATAACTCCCAGCAGGTTAGTAACCATTTCTTGCAGTGTGGTTATGATGCATTGGAAGCTTCATGTAGGTCAGCTATGACAGGTGCTGTTGTATGTAGACATGCCTGGCTGAAGGAACAATCTCTGCCAGACCATGTTAAAGCTAAGCTTTTGGATGCTCCAATGGAAAAGCAAAAATTATTTGGTTCCACGGCTCAAGAGGTTTTAAAGAAATTTCAAGAAAAGGCAAAATCTGTGCAAACAGTCAAAGACTTTCTGCAAGTCCAACCACCGAGATTCAGCAGAAATTGGCCTGCTAAGAATTGGTCCTTTCTGGACTCAGACAGATCTCAGAGAGGCAGGAATAGGCGTGCCAGAGGTAGAGGGCAAGCTAGAGGCTCCTACAGAGGCCGTCAGTGGCAGCCTCCCAACCAGAGAGGTAGGGCAGGAACTACAACTGCTACACCAGGACAGACTCAATGACTTTATTTTGACCCCGCCGACCAGGGCTCAATTAGGAGCACCTTTGGGCGGAAAGCTTTCCTTATTCTCAAAAAATTGGCACAGCATTACAAGGGACATATGGACACTGCAAGTAATAGACAAAGGATACAGGTTCCATTTCCACACATTGCCAAAAAGAAAAGGCATGCCAGACCTGCCACCAAATCAGAGGGCAGAGGCTTTGAAGCAAATTACCAACTTAATGCAAATGAAAGCCATAGAAAAGGTACCTCTTTCAGAACAAGGCCAAGGATTTTACTCCAGATTATTCCTTGTTCCAAGAAAAGAAAATCAATGGAGGCCTATTCGACTTGTCCACACTGAATACTTGCCTCATTGTGCCAAAATTCAAAATGCTGACTCTACAGTAACTTCCCATGCTGGGCAAGGGGTCTTGGCTGGTGACTCTAGACCTCAAGGAGGCATACCTGCATGTCCCTATTCGACAAAGCTGCAGAAGACACCTCAGATTTCTTGCAGGGTCAGAGCATTATCAATTCTCAGCATTACCCTTTGGCTTATCTACTGCACCCAGAGTATTCACGAAATGCCTGGCATCATTAATTGCACACTGCAGACTTCAGGGGATTCAAATCTACCCATATCTGGACGACTGCCTTATACAAGCGGACAGCAAGCAAACTTTGTTAAAGGACTTGGATTATGCCATCCACCTGCTACAGGCCTTGGGAAATACAGTCAACATCCACAAATCAAGACTGGTTCCATCCCAAAGAATAACTTTTCTGGGTGCAGATCTAGACACAACCACCCAAATGGCCTTTCTCACAGAAGAAAAACAAAAACAACTACCGGATTACTTCAAGAATCTGACAAGACAAACTCAGCTGTCTGCAAGGAAAATCCTGCAGGCCCTGGGTTACATGGCATCTTGCATTCTTCTGATTCCGCAAGCAAGACTGCATATGAGAAAACTACAATAGTACCTAAGACGTTTATGGACTCAGCACAGTCACAGCTTAGAAACTTTGATACCACTCATTCCATGCCTTCAAAAGGAATTTCTGTGGTGGGCTCAAGCCTGCCAGTCGAACAGCGGGTTGCCCTTCAGCAAGCCAAGAGCCAACCAAACCATCACCACGGACACTTCAGACCAAGGTTGGGGAGCACACATGGAGGGCAGATGTATCCAAGGGCTATGGTCACAAAGAGAGCTGCGCATGCACATAAACCAAAAGGAAATGCTGGCAGTGATACACGCAATCGAGGCCTTCAAACCTTTCCTTCAGCGAGGTCACCTGCTCATAAGGACAGACAAACACCACAGTTATGTGGTACATAAACAAGTAAGGAGGCACCCATTCCTACCCTCTTTGCAGACTGACAATGAATCTATGGGAACTTGCCTTGAAACTCAACATACAGCTACAGTCCCAGTTCGTGCCAGGGAAAGACAATATACTGGCAGACAGCTTAAGCAGAACTACCATGGATACACACGAATGGATGCTGCACCCAGAGATCTTCAGACTCATCACACAATCATGGGGAAGGCCGGAAATAGATCTGTTTGCTTCCCCCCACAATCATCAACTGAGGAAATTCTGCTCAAGGACATACCACCCACAAGCATGGAAAGTGGACGCTCTCTCTTTCAGCTGGAAAGCTCTAACAATCTATGCTTTCCCACCTCTCCCATTAATGACCAAGGTCCTACTGAAGATCAGGACAGAGCAGCCCAGAGTGATTCTGATAGCTTCAAACTGGCCAAGACAGCACTGGTACCCACTGTTAAAGAGCATGTCACAGACGAAACCATGGCCTCTCCCCCTATGGCCACTCCTACTGACACAGCACAATTTCAGGACTCTGCACTCCAACCTGAAAACCCTGCAGCTAACTGCCTGGAGAATACCATGACTCCTCCTCAGGATAACCTATCCCAGAGAGTGAAGGATATTATTATGGAAGCTCGCCGGCCTTCCACAAGGAAGGCATATTCAGCAAAATGGAAAAGATTTCACACCTGGAACACAACAAAGGGCCTAGATGTGACAGTGATGAACATGGCACATATACTGGAATATTTGGCAGAATTATTCCACAATGGCTTGTCTTACTCTTCCATTAAGATACATGCCTCAGCAATCTCAGCAGAATACAATGTTAATCCACCTGTCTTCTCTCATCCTCTCCTAAGACCGTTTCTAAGAGGAATCAAAAACATCAATCCTCCAAGGAAACCACCTCTACCTGCTTGGGACCTTAACTTCATGTTGGAAAAACTAACACTTCCTCCCTTTGAACCAGCAGCATCGGCAGATCTACAGTTTTTGTCCTGGAAAACTGCCTTCCTTCTGGCCATAACCTCAGCAAGAAGAGTATCTGAGTTACAAGCTTTAATGGCAGTACAGCCATTTCTTATCTTTCATCAGGACAGAGTTTCTTTGAGGACCAATCCTACATTTATGCCAAAGGTGGTATCCAGGGTATCTTTGAACCAAGCTATTCACTTGCCTACATTCTTCCCACAACCACAAAATAAAGGGGAGAGACTTCTGCACACCCTGGACATACACAGGCAATTATGCTACTACTTGGACAGAACTAAAAGTTACAGAAAGACTGACCAGTTGTTTGTAGCATATGCTGCTGGGGCACAGGGAAAAGCAATTTCCAAACAGTTTCAAAATGGATAGGAAATTGCATTCGTTTTTGTTACTCCTTTCATGGAAAAACTGTGCCAGCTAACATTAGACCTCATTCCATGAGAGCCACAGCCACCACCACAGCCTTCCTAAGAGTGGTGGCTACCAAGGACATTTTAGAAGCTGCTACATGGAGCTCCGTGCATACATTTGCCAAGCATTACAATTTACCTTTATACTCCAGATCCAGAGCAGGTTTTGCTATGGCAGTCCTGCAGGGTATCTTAGCTACACCATCCTTTACTTAGTACCTCCACCCCCAGATTGGCTATGGTATTCTACCCATATGTGATGACTGCATATGCATCCTTGAAGGACATAGTACAGTTTTGTACCTACCATAAATGTAGATGTCCGATAGGTATGCATCTGCAGTCAGGTTTATCCTCCCTCCTTCCCCTCTGTGGTATTCCTAGGGTGCTTACCCCTCTATTAGCTAGCTGGGGGAATCTATTATGGTGTATTTGTATATACATGTATATATATATTTTTGCAAATGTTTGGAATTTTATTGCATTTCTCCAAATTTAGCCTTCCTAGAGGGCACCTGGCATCTGGGGCAAGAAAAACTGAGGAAGATGGCGTCGGCTGATGCTTTTATACCCCAGACGCTCTGACGTCGGGGAAAGTGTGACATCAGCCGAGGCCAGACCCAGACTTTGGAATCCGGCCAACCGAAGGGCTGCCTGAGGCAGGACAACCTATATGTGATGACTGCAGATGCATACCTATCGGACATCTACATTTATGGTAGGTACAAAACTGTACTTTTTCCATCATGTAAATCTAGAGTAACCCATACTTCCAGTCCCCCTGTCCATACATTTCTGTCATCATTCATTTCTTTGCCATGCACTTTCACATACTGTCAGTAAAAAAAGGTTAAGTTCAAATTCCTCCATTTCTGAAGTTTGGAATTGCACAACCAATGTTCTTTTTAACTGTAAGCAAAATTCTGAAAATTGTCTTTGAAAGGTAATGTTGTTTCTTTTTTATTTCACCCATAAACTTTTCTGTACTTGGAAAAGTCTCAAAAGTTAGTTCACAAGTTTTCTTCTCCCAAATGTATCATTGCTTTTAAAGTAAATGCTAATAGTAGTATACTATTGTCCATAATGTCGCATCCGGCAATAGTAATACTGGTTTTGCTTCTTGTTTTTACCGCTGGACTTTCTTTGTGAAGCTGCTGCCCTTGCTCATTTCAAACACTTCTCTTAACTTTGTACACTGCTTCTTGTTCCTTGTCTTGCAACACTTGCATATTTCTTTTGTTGTTTTTACTCTGTTTCTCTTATTCGCAGAATCCTGTCACAGAGGCATATACTTAAAACTGATTACTCCATCAGCCGAACATGCTTCTGTAGATTCAGCCTCTGTAATCTGTTTCTCCGCCACCTTACCAGCTTCATTATTTAATTGTTCCAGCGGCATTCAGTCCATCACAACACTCCAGATCACCTCCTCCTCTTTGTTTGGTTCTATTTTCAATAAATTATGAAAAATCTGTATAGCTAGCCTTCATCTTCAACTGTGTAATTGGGATTGTGTGTTGCTCTGACTCTCCCTCCAAAACTTCACCACCAGCAGCAATGTTTACTTTCCTTTTGTCTTGTAATTCTCTGAGCACAAGTGACAGCCCTCTGGCACCACCTAGTGCTTGAAAAGAGTAGGAGAAGTTCACTGGTGCCCTGGCCAAATTTATCCTAGTCAGTGAGAATACCACTTGGGTCTCCCTCTTGAAAAGAGGTTGCTGACTTAATGGGGGGCTAACCAGGTCAACAAAGATAAAATAAAATAAATATTATGTTGCCCGGGGAGTAATAATTTCAATTTAAATGGTAAAAATCTTAAATGTTTGACTAAATTCACAGCTGCCCAAATCCAGATGTACTGTTTGACACCCCCTCCCCCCGAATGTTTGATAACAAGTCTTCCAGGCAGATAGCACAGCCAGTCCATTAGCACTTGGTAGAATATTCTTTTTCAAGGCTGTAAGCTGGTGTCAGTTACCCTCAATATAGTAGTCTCGGTTGATGTATGTAAAGAGGGGGAGTGTTCAAAGAATTGTCGGCATATGCAACTATTTAATCAACATAGAGGACACATTTGTGCTGCCAAATCTGAGGCAGTGCTCATTTTATAAACTTCATTGCTAAGGTTTTGTTGACTTGAGATGATGTAAATCTGTGATGATTTAACAGATTCACTTCTGAGTCCATTTAGACATTTTTGTTGTATCTTGTCAGTCAGGGATGATGGTGATAAATATAGGATGTGGCCTAAGCAGATTGGAGTATAGTATGCCACAGCTGTAGATGTAGCCAAGATTATATTTTGTTAGCAGGCTATCAAAGGAAGCGCAGGTGGGTTTATTGTCCCACTCATTGGATTTAATGCTTTAAAAGCATCATTCCTTTATCATACAGTCTAATTATCAAAGTCTAGCATTGTTAATATTAAGCTTCATATGCCCCCAAATGGGGAGATCCTAGACTCATAGTAATGTGACTGGGACAATTTTCCTAACCTTCCTGAGGGCCTTGAATGTTGTGTCTGGTGTGTACCATCCTTTGTGCTACTTTTTGAGAAGTGCTACATAGCAAGGCTGTGTCTAGTCTTTACCACTGTTAGGATGAGTTAGCCAGGTGTTCATGGAATTTTGGAGAACTATTACTGTTGTCATCTTCAGGTCAACGCTACCCATCCCTCTTAGCTTGCCAGGTAGAAATTTGGTAGGGAATTTTGAGGCGATGTCCTTCAAGAATGCAACTGCAGTCCTGACATATGGGTTGTCCTGCCTCAGGCAGCCCTTCGGTCGGCCAGATTCCAAAGTCTGGGTCCGGCGTCGGCCAATGTCGCCTCCTCCCCGACGTCAGAGCAGCTGGGGTATAAAGGCATCAGCCGACGCCATCTTCTTCAGTGTTTCTTGCCCCAGATGCCAGGTGCCCTCCAAGGAAGGCTAAATTTTGTGAATGAATAAACAGATAAACCAGACATGCACAACAGTAATAAACAGATACACCATAACATATAACCCCAGCTAATAGGTAAGGGGTGAAAGGACCCAAGAGAAAAACAGAGGGGTAGGAGGGAGGGAAAACCTGACTGCAGTTGCATATCTATCGGACATCTACATTTATGGTGGGTACAAAACTGTACTATGTCCTTCAAGAATGCAACTGCAGTCCTGACATATGGGTTGAATACCATAGCCAAGCTGGGGGTGGTAGGACTAAGCAAGGGATGGTGTAGCTAGAAGGCCCTGCAGGACTGCTGAAGCAAAGCCTGCTCGGGATCTGGAGTATAATGGCAGGTTGTAGTGTTTGGTAAATGTATGCACGGAGCTCCATGTAGCAGCCTCTAGAATGTCTTTTGTAGCCACTGCTCTTAGAAAGGCTGTGGATGTGGCCATAGCTCTGGTTGAGTGTGGTCTAATATTGGCTGGCACACTTTTTCCATGGAAAGAGTAACAGAATCTGATGCAGTGTCCAATCCATTTTGAAATAGTTTGTTTGGTGACTGCTTTTCCTTGTGCTCCAGCAGCATAGGCTACAAACAGTTGGTCAGACTTCCTGGTGGTCTTTGTTCTGTCCAAGTAGTAGCGTAGTTGTCTGTGTATGCCCAAAGTATGCAGCAGCTTTTCCCCTTTATTTTGATGATTAGGAAAGAAAGTAGGCAGGTGAATTGCTTGGTTTAAAGATACTCTGGATATCACCTTAGGCATGAATGAAGGATTGGTCCTAAGAGAAACTCTGTCCTGATGAAAAATGAGAAAAGGAGGAACTGCCATGAGGGCCTGCATCTCCGAGACTCTTCTTGCTGAGGTGACTGCCAACAGGAAAACAGTTTTCCAAGAGAGAAATTGCATTTCTGAAGATGCTGCTGGTTCAAAAGGAGGAAGAGTTAATTTTTCCAAGACATAGTTGAGGTCCCATGCAGGAAATGGTGGTTTCCTTGGAGGTTTGATTTTCTTTATCCCTCTTAGAAACTGTCTTAGCAAGGGATGCGAAAACAAAGGTGGATCACAGTTGTAATGTGCTGAGATAGCTGAAGCATGAATCTTGATGGAAGAGTACGAGAGGCCACTGTGAAACATTTCTGCCAAGTATTCTAATATTTGAGGTATGTTCATCAGTGATGCATCCTGGCCCTTGTTGACATTCCAGATGATGAATCTCTTCCATTTGGCCGAATAGGTTTTTCTGGTGGAAGGTCTGCGTGCTTTCAGCAAAATTTCCTGAACTTTTTCGGAGAGGGAGTCATGGGTCACATTCATGGAACCCTCCAAAGTTTGCAGGTTCTGATGAAAAGTCCTGTAATTGTGTTGAGTCAGGAGCAGAGGCCATTGAGGCAAGGGCCACGGTTTGGTGTGAGTTATGCTCAGTAGCAATGGATACCAGTGTTGCCTTGGCCAGTCTGGAGCTATCAAGATTCCTCTTGGTTGTTCTGCTTTGATCTTCAGTAACACCTTGGTGAGTAAAGGAAGAGGAGGGAATGCATAAATTGTTAGGGCATTCCAGCTGAAGGAAAGAGCATCCGTTCTCCAGGCTAGAGGATGGTATATCCTTGTGCAGAATCTTTCCAGGTGATGACTGAGATGAGACGCAAAGAGATCTATGTCTGGTCTTCCCCAAGCAGTTGTTATTTGTGAGAAAATGCATGGGTGTAGCATCCATTTGTGTGGATCCAAGAAATTTCTGCTCAACCTGTCTGCCAGAACATTGTCCTTGCCTGGAACAAACTGGGATTGCAAGTGGATGTTCAGTTTCAGGGACTTTTCCCAAAGAGTCATTGTTAGTCTGCAGAGGGGGTAGGAATGAGTGCCCCCTTGTTTGTTTATGTACCACATCACAGTGGTGTTGTCTGTTTTTATTAGTAGATGACCTTGCTGAAGAGATTTTCCAATGGCTTGCATGTATCACTGCCAACATCTCTTTTTGATTGATGTGCTGATGCATTTCCATGGGAGTCCATTGTCCTTGAATGCATCTGCCGTCCATGTGCGCCCCCCATCCATGGTCTGAGGCGTCTGTTGTAATAGTTTGACTTGGAGCTTTGTTGAAAGGCACGCCTTCATTTAAATGACTTGTTTTAGCCCACCACAAGAATTCCCTTTGCAGGCATGGTATGAGTGGTATTATGTCTTCTAGGTTGTGGCTGTGTTGAGACCACAAGCTTTTTAGATACCATTGCAGTTTTCTCATGTGTAATCTTGCCAGCAGGATTAGAAGAATGCAGGATGCCATGAACCCCAGGGCCTGCAGGGTCTTCCTTGCGGTCAGGTGGGTTAGTTTTGCTAGGCTTGTGAAGTAATCTGTTAAATGTTCTTGTTTCTTCTCTGTGAGAAAAGCCATTTGTAGCTGTGTGTCCAGCTTTGCTCCTAGAAAAATAATCTCTTGGGATGGCAGTAGTCTTGATTTTTGAATGTTGACTGTGTATCCCAAAGCCTGCAGCAATTGTATGACATATTCCAAGTTTTTTATCAAGGTTTGTTTGCTGTCTGGTTGTATGAGGCAGTCGTCCAGGTAAGGGTATATTTGAATCCCCTGGAGTCTGCAGTGTGCAACTACTGATGCCAGGCTTTTCGTGAATACTCTGGGCGCAGTAGATAAGCCAAACGGCAATGCTGAGAATTGATAGTGCTCTGTTCCTGCAAGAAATCTGAGGTATCTTCTGCAACTGTGTCTGATAGGGACATGCAGGTATGCCTCCTTGAGGTCCAGAGTAACCAGCCAAGACCCCTTGCCCAGCATGGGAAGGAGTTGCTGTAACATCAGCATCTTGAATTTTGGCACCATGAGAAAAGTATTTAGAACGGACAAGTCCAATATAGGCCTCCATTGTTTTTCTTTTCTTGGAACAAGGAACAGTCTTGAATAAAATCCCTGGCCTTGTTCCTGAGGAGGAACCTTCTCTATTGCTTTTATTTGTAACAGTTTTGAAACTTCTTTGAGTGCCTCTGCCCTTTGATTTTGTGGCAGGTTTGGCATGCCTTGTCCCTTTGGTAATGTATGGAAGTGGAACCTGTAACATCTGTCTATTATGTCCAGAATCCATTTGTCCTTTGTTATAATGTGCCAGTTTTTTGAGAATAAAGATAATTTTCCACCTAGAGGTGCTTCTCTTTGAGCTTTGGTAGGCGGGGTGAAAGGTAAGTCATTGTGATTGTCCCTGTGGTGCAGGTGAACTACCTGTGCCACTTCTCTGATTTTGTGGTTGCCATTGGCGGCCCCTGTAGGAGCCTCGGTATTGCCCTCTACCTCGTGCACGCCTGTTCTTTCCCCTTTGAAACTTGTCAGAGGCTGGAAAGGACCAATTCTTTGAAGGCCAATTCCTGCTGAATCTGGGTGGCTGAACCTGGAGGAAATCCTTTACTGTCTGCACTGATTTTGCCTTCTCCTCAATAGACTTCAACACATCCTGAGCATTAGCACCAAAAAGCTTCTGTTTATCCAGAGGTGCGTCCAGGAGCTTTACTTTAACATGATCCAGCAGTGGCTGTTCTTTCAACCAAGCATGTCTACGGATAACAGCCCCTGTCATAGCTGCCCTACATGAAGCTTCCAATGCATCATAACCACACTGAAGAAAATGATTGCTAACCTGCTGAGTGTTATGAACCAAATCCTGCAATGCCTTTCTATCTATAGGCTCAGGAGAGGCTAGCTTTTTCTGCAAATCATCCAGCAAGTAATCCTGGTACTGAAACATATGAAAAAGGCAATTAAGTGACCTCATGGCAAGGGTGGAAGAGGTATAAACTTTTTTTTGCCCCATCTCTCTAGGGACCTGGCTTCCCTGTCTGCTGGCAGTGGGTTTTTGGCCGAGGAGGTAGCCACACCTTTGGGGCCCTGTGAAATAGTTTCTAGATCCACAGAGTGGGCCTTAAAGAGATGCCTGTGAGTGTCAGGGACCCTGTAATATCTGTCAGGCTTGACAGGAGCAGGAAGGAGAGAATCAGGGGAAGCACTGGAGTCTGAGAATACATCATCCAGGACATCCAAAACTGGAGGGATAGCTAAAGGCTTGTGCTGGGGTAACTTGAGGAAGGTACGTAGCCTTTTCCTGGAATCAGAAAATTCCTGACCCTGCCACTTAAAATGTTCCCTCATGGAGTGGAGGACTTCACCGAAAGAAAAATCCTCTGGAGGAGAGGCAGAGGGAATTGATTCCTCAGCATCTGAGTCCTCGTAGGCCTGGAAGGATTCTTCTTGGGTATCTGAATGCTCCGAATCCCCAGAGGCTTCATCTGAAGAGAGGTTGTCTGCCTGCTCAGTTCTAGGCCTTTTTTCTGCAGGCGGCTGAGAACCTCTGTCTGGGTGAGGTTGAGAATCCCTGATAAGAGAGATTAGATCTGCAGTAAGAGACATGATCTGTCTGTCAGAAAAAGGGGCCTGAGAAGTAGGTTTAGGATGGGCCTTGGCTTGGCTTAGCACGTGCAAAAGCCTTGATGGACATGGATACCGGAGGCCTAGCTGCCCCACGTGCAGGGGTAACTTTGTTCACAGGAATGGTGTTGGGTAGATCCAGAGCTTCGGTTTCTGGAGGAAAATCAACAACTGGCACCGGTGTAGTCTCCGAGACCGAAGGACGTGTTAACGCGGTGTCGTCGGCCTGGAGCGGTTGAGTTACCGCTTCCGAAGGGACTGAAGCACTCGCGGAGGGCTTAGGCGTAGTATCGGTGGAAGACGCGGGCCGAGGTTGTCGGTCCCGGTCCTTTCGTTTTTTGGTAGTCGGTGCTGTCGGTAGTTCCGACGGCATGATGTAAGCGTAGGATTCGCCAAAAAAGTCTTCGGCAAATTCTGCCCGGCGCCTGAGAGTGCGCTTATTAAAGCAAGCACAGGCAGCACAGGCCGAGACGTCGTGGTCTGGGCCCAGGCAAGGGAGGCAGTAAGAATGGAAGTCCTTATGAGGTATTTGTTTACCACAAGACAAACAATTATTAACTTTTTCAATTTGTTCTGACATCGGCTGAGGCAAGAAAAAAATGTTCCCCAACAGGGTAGTTAGCTTTTAGATGACTTCGGTAACTGAAAACACATGAGCTGACCGACCGGCACTTGCGAACTGCTTCTGCTTCGGGCACCGCGCGGCAAGAAAGACTGAAGAAGATGGCGTCGGCTGATGCCTTTATACCCCAGCCGCTCTGACGTCGGGGAGGAGGTGACATCGGATATGAAAATGCTTGTTTCTTTCAGCTTCCAGACATTCAGTTTAGGTTGTTGCTTTATTAGGTCAGCTAGTGGTTCTATTCCTGGCAGAAAGAGACTAGGAGATAACACACCCTTGACTTGTGCCTTTGGATAGTGGGAAGGGAGTGATGTATGCTATTCATATAGGGCTTCTGCAAAGAGGCCAACATGTAGTGCTAGGATAGCTTAGATGCTCAAGGGAAAGCCACATTTCTCCAACAATCAACAAAGGTAGTCCCATTATATCAAGAAGAAAACTTTTTTAGAATCCAAAAATACCACTGCAGCTAGCTGATTGAACCTTTGCTGTGCTTGCATGTAGAAGGTTAAAATCCATAGATGGTCCTGACTGGATATACCTTCTATGAAGTCTGAGTGGTAGACTTTGAATAGCAGCAGTGGATTTGGGTGATATGCCAGGACCTTTGCATATATTTTGACTTCCACATTAAAAAGTGATAGGATAGAGTACAGGCAGAGTGGAATGGGTGGAGAAGGGTGTCGAGTGATTTGTGACAGACTGGTACCAGTAAGAGTGAAAGGGAAGGTCTACAAGAGGGTAGTGAGACTATCTATGTTGTATGGGTTGGAGACGGTGGCATTGACAAAAAGGCAGGAGTCTGAGCTGGAAGTGGCAGAGTTAAAGATGTTAAGATTTGCACTGGGTGTGACAAGGAGGGACAGTGTTAGGAATCAGTATATTAGAGGGTCAGCTCAGGTTGGACGGTTTGGAGACCAAGTCAGAGAGGCGAGATTGCATTGGTTTGGACATGTGCTGAGGAGGGAAACCAGGTATATTGGGAAACAGATGCTAAGGATGGAGCTGCCAGGTAAGAGGAAAAGAGGAAGGCCTAAGATAAGGTTTATGGATGTTGTGAGAGAGGACATGTAGGTGGTTGGTGTGACAGAGCAATATGCAGAGGACAGGAAGAAATGGAAACAGCCGATCTGCTGTGGCAACCCCTAATGGGAACAGCCGAAAAAGAAGATTAAAAAGTGATAGGATGGTAGTTTTCTACATTAGTAAGATAATGCATGACTCTGTGGTTGAGATAGCCAAGGGACCCATTGTAAAAGTTTTGAATAAAGATCTCTCAGGTGCTGCCAAGGCTTCTTTTATCTATTTATATAGCCCAGTTTATAGGTCTTCTGGGCTCAGGCCCTTGCTATTCAGAAATGAGTTGATGGCTGCCAAAATGTTCTCTTCAGTAATTTCCAGAATAAAGACAGTCTGTCAAATGGGTTTGGATGTACAGATTGGATAATGATGGAAGGGGGGCTTAAATTTGGCATGCTCAGTTGCTGAGGGAAGAGAGCTGTCCCCATATAGGGAGGAGTAGTATTTTCTGAATTCTAAGCCGATCTCAATAAGACAGATAATGTTTTGCATCCTACTTTCAAACCCATAATATTAGATTTTGCCTTTTTCACTCTTTCTTTTTCAAGCTGAGGAACCCCTCAAGATTGTTTGAGAGAGCCCATGATTGTAAGTCTGCTGTCATAAGGTGCAGCTCTGCTTTGTCTTTAATGCTAGGCATAGTTTGGATTTTATAGGACCTAAATTAATTTGAGTGTATTGTCCTTAAAGCAAGCTTTCTTGCAAAAAGCTGCAGGGCTTATGCTACCCAGTTATTAGGTTATATTTATCTAGGAGCTGTGATCTAACAGCTTGAGCATACATCTCTGAAGTTCAGTTTGCAAACATAGAGACTTAGTCATGGGTGTTCAGAAGCAATGTAGCTAAAACACAGGTATGTCCTTAAGGGTCATTGGCATATATCCCATGGTCATCCGCTACTGGAAGTTTAAGGTGTTACACAATGATGATCCTAACTTGGCTGGGTCTTTCTTGCAGATTTTTACTGATTTATTTATTTATTTTTTGTGTGTGACCTCTTTACTGTTTGGCTTGATGTTTAGTCTGTAGTATTCTCACCAGGTGAAAAGATGCATGTAATGGAGGAGATTTTCAGTAAAGCATTCTGTTATTTCTTGTATATTATGAAATGTAGTAGTAGTAATCAAGTCTGCTTCAGGAGTTTGTGAAAGGAGAGCTATACATATATCCTGGATCTGAGCTATGATTCAGCCTTTAGGGATCCTGCAGATTAAATGATGATTTGATCTTGTCACTTAAAGATGTCTCTGCCATCACAGGGTGTTGAGACCATTAATCAGATTGGTACATGACTGAACCCAGGACCACCTCCCCCTTGTAGCATAGGTACATTGATAGTATTAACTTCATTTAGTGTTGCTAAGAATTTTGCAAACAAAAAAAAAGTGTGGGGCGTTATGGTTCAGGCCATATTTGTGCTACATATCAGATTCTAATGCTTAATTTTAATGGACAATAAGCACTGTTTATTCTCACTGTCTCAGTGCACTGATTAACTGATGCACTAAAAGTGAACATAAATATATTGCTGTTCTGGTAATTGTTTATATAAATTCATACTAGGATGCACAGCAGCAAATGCCACTCCCGATGTGACATTACTTGTGAAGTTGTTGCTGGGCAAACAAAGGATCTGATATTATCCATGTCTTCATTCATTACCACAGGGTCTAGGATCCAACATCGGATCTGAACTGGCAATATTCAACAGAGGGATCCAAGGCTCTGGCTTCTCCTTCTCCTGCAATGCCCTGCTGCTCTCTAATTCCCAAATCTCATTTGCCGTGCTTCCGGTGCAGATGCATGTCCTCTGCTCTAGCTGGTTAAGTAAAAGTTTTTACTCCTCCTCCCTCTCTTAGCTTAATTTTTGTTTTTGTAGTTCTAAAAGTAGTTTAGTTTATTTACTGTTCCCTTTAGTGTTGATCCCTCTCCTCCCATAGCTTAGTTTAGACTAGTTTTGTGTGTGTGTGTGTGTGTGTGTGTGTGTGTGTGTGTGTGTGTGTGTGTGTGTGTGTGTGTGTGTGGGTCTTTGGCATTCTTTTTCTCTTTCAGCGTTAGGCTTAATTCCGTTTTTGGGTAGTTGTAGTGTTGTTTTGTGCGCTAGTAATAGCTGTAGCTTATTAGAATGTCTAAAAGACCTGTTTCTTCAAAAAGTGCTCCTCATGCAGTAGGAAAATGCCTTACTCCAATACACATGAGGAGTGTGTTTATTGCTTGGGCGCTCCATGCTTGGAGGTTGAGTGCAACCTTTGTGCCACATTTAACCCCAGGGCTTTTGTGGAGTGCCACAACAAATTACTTCTAAAGGGTCTAGAGGACCCTGTATTTCCCCCTCAAAGGCTTCCTCTTCCAACCTGAAGAGGAAAACCCCTTCTCTGCAACCTATTCCTGCCATGAAGCCACAGCTGTCAGATTCCAAGTCTCCAGATCTGATCCAAGTCTGGTATGCCTCAGATCTGAGGCCTTTGGATCAGAAAGCCACGGATTAATCTGCCAGATCCAGATCCTCTTTGGATCAGATGCCCTCTGATCCGACGAAGGTGGGGTCAGCCTTGGATCTGACTGGTTCATCAGGGCCATCCGTTGAGCCAGTTAAAATTTCAGATCTGACAGGTTTGTCTGATCTGATTATAATCTTGGAGGAACCTACCACCCCTTCCACCTCAAAACATAGATCTCAGTCTGCTCCAAAACATTGGATCCATTCCCTGGAACCTGGCAGTAGGTCAGGGAGGTCTCCCTCCAAGTCCACCCACTCCTCTTCCTTTTCAAGATCTTCCAGGAGTCTTCTGCCCTCAGGGATGGATAGGATGATGAGGAGTTTTCTCAAGGCCCAGTTAGAGTTGGGTCTCCTGGCTTCTGCCCATCTGGCCAGGGGACTCTCCCCCGGCTTCTCATTCCTTCATCCAACCGCATTGGGTTTAGATTCTAGGGACCAGGCAGATTGCAGCCAGATTCCAGCAAGACCAAGTATTCCCGCTTTCTCATCCCTACCGGGCTCCTTGGCTTATTCTGTTCCTCCATCCTTGGAATGGGGTGAGCCCCATGGGGGGGTCTGGTACCATTTGGTTGGACTGATCCCTTCCTCTCAGCGCTTCAGCCTTTGATAGCTGTAGTCCAGTGTCATCCGGGGGTTGGGTGGGCTATTTCAGGACGCGTTCCTCCTCTCAGGGAGACTTCTCCCTTGGACATGGGGGGATGGACCTGCTTCCAGCCCCTCAGCTTTCCAGGTGGTAAACAGAACCTTCTCCTAGTCTGGAGTTTCCTCTGCCACACCTCTGGGTCCCTACCGACCTCTCCCTATCTCGGCTGGTGAGGCCTCACATCCTGTCCCAGGTCAGCTCTTCTGATTGAGCCTTCAGGAGGTTTCCTCCCCCTGGGAGTCCCTGTCTCTTCAGAGCCCCCAGCAGAGGAGGTTCATTGTAAGAAAAGTGCAAGAGGAGGCACTTGGACTCTCACTGAGGATATGGACTTCGAGGAAGGAGACTGGCTCCCCAGATCTCCACCCAAAGATGTATCCTTTGAAGATGTCCTTGAGCTCCAGAAACAAAAAGATGGATGGTCTCCCCAATCCCTGTCTTCAGAAGAGTCTGTATTTTTGAAGACCTTTGGGACGGGTCCATCTACCTCTTGGATGCCCCCCCTGCTGATGGGTTGGTGGCTCTGATCACCAGCAGGGCCTGGAAGGAACTGGACATGGTGGAGCTGCTGGGACAGGTGTTGCCTTGCGGCATCATGCCTGGATACACTTGTGCTCATTCCTGGAACCCAGTAAGGCATTGTTTACTAATGCTCCCTTCGATGGTTCCACCCTCTTTGGACCTTCCGTAAAGGACACTTTGACCCACAGTGAGCAGGAAGGGAAGACTCTGTCTGCAGTAGGGATCAAGCTTTTGACTCCCCAGAGGTCATTATCAAAGACCCAGCAGGGAACCGGAAAGATGTGGTTCCATAAGGCTCAGTCTCCCTTTCCGGATGCTCTTGACGAATCCTCTTCCAGAGGCAGGGGAAGAGGTGTCAATGGACGCTGCCACCGTCTAGGCAGGGGGTCTGCAAAATCAGGGCTCAAGGGAACCCTTCTCTGAGCAGCCCTATCAGCGCTCCTAAAGCATTGCCTGACTGTTGTGCCCTGGAGGCAGTCAGGGGTCGCATTTCCTTATGCCCACTAGCCTGGACAATCTTCACTTTTGATCAGTGGGTGTTAAATATCGTTTCCAGGGGCTGTTTTATTCCCTTTTCAGAACCTCCTCCAGTAAGTCATTACCTGCTGGACATTCCACCCACTCAGAGTGAGTGGGCCTTCAAAGAAGTTCAACAACTTCTTCTTAAAAGAGCCATTCAGGAGGTCCCAGCAGAACAATGAGGATCCAGCACTTATTCTCTCTTATTTTTATACAAAAAAGATGGAGGACCTTCGTCCTATTCTGGATCTTGGAGAGCTCAATCTTTTAGTAAAGAAATCAAAGTTCTAGATGGTCACTGCTCAGTCCATTCTGCCCCTTTTGTGCAAGGATGATTAGATATGCTGTGTTGAGCTCCAGGATGCCTACTATCACATCAGGATAGACAAGCATTCCAGGAAACATCTTTGCTTCTGGCTAGGTGCCAATCATTACCAGTTCAGAGCCCTACTCTGTGGTCTCACCAGAGCCTCCCGGCTGTTTACCAAGTGCATTGCAGCAGTAGTAGCTCACCTGCATCTGCAGGGGTTCCAGGTCTTTCTATACCTTGATGATTGGCTCTAGCTAGTTTGTGTATAAGTTTACATCAAGTTAGAGTTATTAAGGATCAATCCTGATAATCCTGATGTTTGTACATAATAAAGTTGCTTGAACGGAACCCATGAAGTTCCTAACTAGATGAGTGACATGGTGTCAGAACTGGGATTCCAGAGACTGCTTTCCAGAGCTATGAAGTGCATAGTTGACAGTGAAGGTAAACTAAGAGAAACAAACATAAAAAAAGAGCCAAAAAAGAACCAAAGGTAATGAAAACTTGCACAAACAGTTTATTGTATAAAAAAGATAAACCTGAGCATTACAAGGGCACAAACCACATTATTAAACAAGCGGGAGGCACAAAGGTTTTGTTGAATAAATGAAATGTTTAAGAGAGTTGATAAAACAGGCATCAGGAAAGTCCATAAGGGGTTTGGAATTACCCCAGATTTGCAAAACAGGCATGTTTAGAGTAAAACGGGCACAATAAAAGTATAATGGGCATGAAAAGAGATTAAATGAGCAAAACAAATATATCAGGGGCAAAAAGGGTACATTAAGCATAAATAAAGGAAGGCAACTGCATGTTTTTTGGCAAAGTGCTGTGTCTTGGTATAACTATTGTTTTGTATTGTATTCAGAGCATACCTACAGTAATTCTAAGTATCTCAAAGTATGTAAAAATGCTTACAGTGTGTGCTTTTTACTGTGCATGTGTTCTGAGGAGTTTGTGTGCAAAGTGCATCTATTTCGTGAAATACACTCAGAGTACAGCAATTTTGAAAAGTTTCTTGTGGAAGGTGTGTCTGTTAGCAAAGTGCTGCCATTACAGAGTTTGCACTGTAAAGTATTATCTAGCAAAGTACCACCATTTTGGGGAAGTTTTAGAGTACTTGTGATGCCAGTGCCCTGGCCCAGCAGTCTAGGAGGCTCAATCCTCACCACTCACACTAGAGAGGGTGTCTCATATATGAGGAAAGGATAACCAATACACACAGTAAAGTGCAATTTCCCTTAAGAGCACACAGAGATCACAGTCAGTCTGGGGCTGGTCACTCCCTTGCTCTCCAGGTCCCTGATAAGACTCCCCACTGGTACAACTATAGGTTCCAGATCTCAGCCAGCTGGGCAAGCTAAAATCTCCAGCACCCTCTCTGTCCAACCAGTGCTCCGTGTCCCTGCCCAAGTAGCTGACACACACACACTCACTGAGATAAGAGTTTATACAACCACACAGACACTTCTGGGGAAGTCTGGCACAGGTTCTCCAGCTGTGCCACATTTACCCAGACTATATGGTAGAAATCACTGCCACTACCCAGCTAATACATATCAGCTACTCAAAGGCCCTTAAAAGAGTGTCCAATTATTACTGTGCAATATTATTATCCAATTGGCAGTATAACTAAACAGTCAAGGCTTATTAGAGTGACTTTGTACAGGATCCTTATATACATGCAATGTACTCTTAGAGCTTATGTTATCTCTACACAAAGCAGCCACAGTTGAAAGGTTTTAAAATATTTAATAATAATAAAAACACAAGATAATACGTCTTACTGCACAGTGCTAGTCAAGAGTTCAGAGATCACACAGAAATACTTAAAATAAATCAGTAGTACAGTTCTGATATCACAGAAAAACACTTAAGTCTAATTTTTCTAGTTCCTAGCTATTTCTAAAAGAAAACACAAGTCTAAGATAACTTACATATGAGCAAGACAGTGCTGTGAGATGGATGGTCAAGACAAAAATGCTTAATAATCTCTGGTTCTTTCTGTCTAAATTGAAATTGCAGTTCTGATAAACATTACATCATTCTTTACCCTTCCTGGGGTTCCCAGGCCAACAGAAACTGTATCTACATTATTTTACACCTAGGCAGAAACCAGAGTGATAAAAATACATTTGCATGTTTAAATTTAGCAATCTAACTCTTGGTTAAAACAATAGAAAGAATGTGCTAGCCCAGACTGAATGACTCCGAATCTTTAACCTCAAGGGACAGACCTGAAGTAATTTCAACTTCAAAGGACGTACATGAAATGCTTGTCTTAACTTTCTTTACAGCAGAGGGCAATGCTGTTACATTTTTTTGAAGTTTAACATTTCACAACATATTCTTTCATTTAAGAAAACAAGCCTGTATTTCAACATTTCGCAGTATTTTCTTTCAATTAAGAAAACTAGTCTGTAGTTCAACATTCATATTTACAAATGACAGAATTATCTATAAAATTCTATCTGGCTAGGCTGGCAGCCTTCATCTATCTTTACCCACTCTTCACAGTACCATGTACTGTTTTTTTTTTTTTTTTGCAAAGTGCAGTTACTTCAAAATGTTTCTTACTCTCAGCTTCTTCTGCCCAGTTCATTTGCACAGTGCAGGTATTTAGAAATGTTTCTTGTACTGATAAGAGATTATTTCTTTTAGTATAGTAATTTTGAGAGTATTACAGTGCCCAAGAGACTCATTTTGCAAAGTTCAGTCATTCAGAAGCTTGTTGTGGTATTGGGCATAGTTACAAATACTGGCATACATTTCTGGCATATGTATATGTGTGTGTATTCAGGCATGTCTGCAAAACACTTCACTGGTATGTGTTAATATGGCATACAAAGCCCACTTATATTTGATCATAATATTGCAGAGAATTGGAGAATATTTGAGCAAGAGTATGATATTTTTATACAAGCAGCTTATTCTGACAAAGATGCCCTCATCAGGGCATTCATTTTGTTAAACCTAGCTGGGTCAGAGGCCCTTGAAAGAGAGCATTCATTTGTGTATTTACCAGCAGTATATGAGGGAGAATGTGAAAATCACTATATTGTTGTACAGGCTGAATCAAGGGAAGACCTAGAGTGTTTGAAGTGCAACTTCAGAGAAATGTGTAACCTCCAGACATATATTACATTAGAGAGGCATTTGTTTTACACAAGAGACCAGAAACCAGGGGAAACTTTTGCAACTTGTATCACTGACAAGGAACAAAGCTACAATGTGTTTGGTAACTTAAATATGAGTTGATAAAGGACAGGCTTGTGTGTGGTATTAATAGTGCTGCTGTGAGAAATAATTTGCTTTGGCACTGATTTAACACTAAGCAAAGCTATTTAGATTTGTCAAATCCATTAAGTTAAAGAAAGGCACACAAGTATGCTTGTAAGTGATAAGAGCATGGTTTCAGTAGGCTCCAGAGCAAATGTAGGCAGCATGCAACATGTGGCAAACAGAAGCAGGCCTAAGCACATGGCAACCACAGCCCCTGCAGGTTCTCCGGGGAAACCACATAGTTTTCCAGCAAGTTCTAAGAAAGGAGCATGCTCAGTGCAGTATGTGTGAATCAGCAAAACCCAAATCTAGATTTATAGTTAACTGTCACAGTTGCGGAGCCAATCATGAGTTTAAAAGAGATAAATGCTTGACATTTGGTCAACAGTGCCACAAGTGCAAAAAATGGAACCATTTTCAAAAGTTGTGCAAATCAAGTAAACCTCACACAGTTATAAAGAAGGGTCACTCAAAAAGCAAGTTGGTCATATAGACAGCTGCAATTCTACTTTCTATGTAGATGGTGTATCAGTAATTGGTGAAAAAGTTGATGCAGTGAATTTGTTGGCAAACAATTAAGTATTTTCTACTGTCCAGATCAATGGCAAATCCACCAAGTTCAAAGTAGACACTGGTTCAAAGTGTAATGTTATGTTAGCAGACATATTTGCTAAAGTAAGAGCTGGTGAGCAACTCAATGTGGCTAGTAGTGAAAAACTTGTTGCTTATGGAGTTGAAGAAATTCAGACCGAAGGCTCAGTAGTGCTTTCATGTTATTTGGCTAGCAACTGTTACAGTTTGTTATTCTATGTAGTCTGAAGACATGTGCAGTCATTATTGGGTCTCAGAGACAGTTTAAGAATGAATCTGCTTTCTTTTGCCAAAGAAGTTCATCAAATAAGCACATATTCTAGTTCCAATTTTTTTTTAAGCTGTTCAGAGTATGCTGATGTTTTTAATGACAAGTTGGGCACACTTCCAGTTGTGTACTCTGTGAAATTAGACCCAGAGGTCAGTCCAGTGGTCAGACCAGCAAGACAAGTTCCAGTAGCCCTGCAGGATAAAGGTAAAGCTCAGTTGGATAAAATGGTACAGCAAGGTGTAATTTGTCCAATCACAGAACCTACTGAATGGGTGTCATCCATGGTAGCAGCCCACAAGAAAGGCTCAGATGAAATCAGAATATGGATTGACCCAAGAGATTTGAACAAAGCATTAAAGAGACTGCATCATCCAATGTTACTGTCAAAGAAGCTGTAGCCCTAATATCGAATGCCACTGTTTTTTCTGTCTTGGATGCAAAAAGTTAATTTTGGCAAGTGATGCTTGATCGCAAATCCTCATTATGACTACTTTCAGTACCCAATTTGGCAGATACAGATTCCTAAGGATGCCATTTGGAATAAAGTTTGCAAGCAAATTCTTTCATTGTGCAGTGGAGCAAGTTTTTTCAGGTTCTCCTTGTGCCATGATAGTAGATGATTTATTGGTTGGAGGCAATGTTGAAGCAGAGCATGACAAAAACCTTAGAGTTCTAGAAAGAGCACGTGAAGTGAACTTAAAGCTCAATCCTCTAAAGTGCAAATTGAAACTACCAGAAGGTACATATGTAGGTCATTTATTTACCAGCATTGGCTTCAGACCATACCTGTCCAAGTAAGCAGCTATTCTTGAGATACCAGCACCTGGTAATGTTCAAGCTCTACATAATTTTTTTTTTTTTTTGGCATGGCCAACTATTTAGGCAAGTTTATACCAGACTTCAGTGAGTCGACAGCACCTTTGACAGAGCTGATGCACAAAAATGTTGCATGGTTCATAGGTTGGTACTAGGCTATCAACCCTAGGGCCTATATAAGCCTAACCATAACAATTCCCTGGCTATTTCTTCCCAACACTATTTACTTCCCTGGACCCCTGTCTAGCAGGGTGACTGACGTGATCCCTGGGGTGAATTTCATTTCTCCCATCCAATCGTCAAGGTTCCTTTTGAAGAGGGCCAAAGAGGCACTCTGCTTGACATGTATGGGCAATCTATTCCAGAGTCTGGGGAGTCTCTGGGTCAGGAACCTATCCCTCCAGCATGTTTTGTTTATTGTGATGACAAGGTTTAGATCCCTGGAGCATGTGGCTCTGAGGGATTGGGATTTCTTTACGTGTAGCATGTCCAGCAGCTCTGGGTTTGACATGGCCTTGTATGCTAAGCAGAGATAATCTCTGAGTAGATGATATCCAACAGAGTATAGCTGGAGTTTTTAAGGCGGTCAGCATATGGCATCTGTTTTAGGCCTGTGATTCTTTTAGTGAGGTATTTCTGTGGCCTTTTCAGTTGTTGCAGATGTCTTGAGAGGTACATACCAAACGGGGCATTGTATTCTGTAATGGGTCTAATGAGGAATGAGTACAGTGGGACAATGACCTCCTTTTTTCTGGATGAAAAGCCCTTAGTGATGAGGTGTGCCACATATAAGAATTCCCTGATTGTTGTGGCAATGTGGTTATTGAAGGTGAGACCACTGTCCACCTGTGTCCCTAAGTCTCTTATCACACTTTCAGTGTTTAATGTACTGCCACCTATATGGTAATTCAAGGGGACATGTTTTTTCCCAAAGGGGATAACTACATTTCTTGGCATTGAGCTTGAGCCCATGGCTCTGGCACCAAGCATCTGTTTCTGTAAGGCCCTTTTGTAGAGTATCCACATCATCTGGGGATTCAATAATAGCCTCCAGTTTGCAGTCATCTGCAAACTTAGCCAGAGTCCCTTAGTGTTGGCCTGTACTTCAGAGAAGTAGATGGCAAACAAGAGCGGTCCCAGGACTGAACCCTGAGGCACTCCACTTGTCACTTGGCTGGAGCTGGATTTGGAGTCAGCTACTTTTACAGTGTGGGTTCTATCAGTAAGCCAGTTAGCAACCCATTGGGTGATGTAGGGATTAATGCCCAGCTTAGTACGTTTATCTATGATTCCAGAGTGGAGGGTGGTGTCAAAGGCCTTGGCAAGGTCTAGGTAGGCTGTGTGAACCACCTTACCCTTGTCGATGGCTCTGGAGACTGATTCGAAGAAGTCAATCAGGTTCAGGAGACAAGATCGGCCCTTCACAAACCCAAACTGGGTGGGGTCCAGTGTTTGAAGGTTGCCAATGTCTTTGTTTATAAGTTCCATGATAATACGCTCCATGGCCTTGCAGATAAGGCTCGTCAGACTGATAGGATGGTAGTTTCCGGGATTCAAGGTCGATCCTCCCTTGTGGAGTGGGATAACTGTAGCTCTGCGCCACTCAGTGGGCATGAAATCTGAAGTGAGGCTATGATTAAACATAACACTTAGGTGAGGTACCAGTTCATATTGTAGTTCATGTAGTACACAGCCCGGGATGTCATCTGGTCCCATGGATGCTGTATTCTTAGCTTTGGAGAGTGCATTTTTTTACCTGTGTGGCCATTATTACTGGAATTTGTCAATCTTCCAGTATTGAGATGGGCCATTTAGGGGGTGAGAGGGGGGTGAAGTTGGCACTGAATCGATCTGCCAGGATAGTGGCAATAACATTGGGATCAGTATATTGAATGCCATTCTGTTTTAGCTCAGAGCAGATCTGAACATTGACATTTAGATTCTTGACATCATTATAGAATTCCTTGTGGTTGTCTTTGGAATCTTTGGCAATTTTATTTTCGTAACTAGCTTTGGAGGTTTTTATGAGGGATCTCAGTTTCTTACTGAGGCAGGTAAGGGAGTTTTTTTGCATCCTGGGATTTTCCTCTTTTCTGCAGCAGTTTCTTCCTTTTGTTGTAAAGTTTGTTTATGACAGGGGACCACCAGATTGGCTTCCTTTTTTGGATGAGAGCATCTTGGTTCTATTTGGGATGGCACGATTCATGCATGAGTGGATGTGCTCATACAGTGCCTTAGTGTAGGATTCAGTAGTTGAACTTTCAGTTCCCGTCTGCATGGATGTCATGACGTTTGTCACTTCTGACTTGAGTAGCATGAAGTTGGCTTTGGAGAAGTTTTTTATGGATGTTTTCTTACTGGGGATGGGGGTGGGATGTGGATATTAAGGGTGATTAGCTTATGGTCAGACCTGACCTTTAGTGTTTCGGTCCTGGTTTGGTGGCCAAAAAGTGTGGTAAGAGTTGTAGCCTGGTATTGCATGGGTGCTCTCTGGAGCCTTGAACCAGGTCTCAGTTACTGCACAGATATTGATGTTCTCCATTTTTAGGAGTGCCTCGAGAGAGTGCATTTTGAGGTTTAGACTTCTAGCATTGAGTAGCATTACCTTCAGATTTTGCATGCTTGTACCTGTTACGGTGGTGGTTTTGTCCTTTGAACTTTGCCTAAAAAAGGCACTATAGGGGTGGCAAGAGCCTTAGCCAGTAACCTGAATCCCAGGGGCAACAGGTGCAGACCATTTCTGGCAAAGCATCATGGTCTGTCGATCATGTCGTCCCAGGCAGACAGATACTGGATCCCCTTTGAATGACACCAGAAGCTTAGTTGGTCTTAGCTGGAACAGCACCAGAGAGCATTTGAAGACCTTAAGCAGAAAACTGCCACCCCCACCTACGTTAAGTTACTATAATGTCAATAAATCAGTAACTCTTTCCTGTGATGTTTCAAAATTTGGTGTTGGTGCAGTTATTCAAGAAGGCAGACCAGTAGCCTATGCATCTAGAGCCCTTACCCAAACAAATGCAATATGCTCATATTGAGAAAGGACATTTGGCAATAGTATTTACATGTTCAAAATTTCATGATTGTATTTATGGTTGAGCTATTCAGATTGAAACTGACCACCAACCTCTAGTTATTATTCTAAAGAAGACTGCATTCAGTTCCAGTGAGATTACAAAGAATGATGCTGTAATTGCAAAAGTACAACTTCAAAATGGTCTATACCAAAGGCAAATGTCTTTATCTGGCTGATACCTTGTCCAGATCGCCCAGAATTACAGTGGAACAGCTTGACACAGAGAAGTTTGACATAATGGAAGTGCGTAATTTTTCTACCATGAGACTTGAACTGAGAGATCATACAAAGACTGATCCAATTTTGAAAAAGCTCAACCGCTACATTTAATGTTGATGGCCGTCAAATCAATCTAGTGTACCACCTGAAGTGCAAACTTATTTTCCTTACAGAGATGAGATGTTGATGGAAGATGGCATTATTTTCAAAGGTCCTAGAATTGTTCCTGCTTCCTTACAACATGAATATATCCAGATTTTGCATCGTTATCACCCAGGTTCTGAGTCTACCAAAAGAAAAGCATGAGAACTAGTATTTTGACCTTCTCTAGTAAAAGATTTTGATAAAGTACTTTGTTCTTGTTCAGTATGCAATAGTACTAAATTGCATTCACAAAGAGAACCACTTCAGCTAAGTTCTTGAACTACCTTGGTGAACAGTAGCCACTGATATATTCGAGTGGAACAATCAGCATTACTTATACTGGTAAACTCTGATTTGAACTGGTTTGAGATCAATTTACTACCTAGCCTAACGTCCACTGCTGTTATCACCAAGTTGAAACATTATTTCTCAGTCCATGGTAGTCCACACAAAGTTGTTTCTGACAAAGGTACTCAATTTACTAGTCAGTTGTTTCAGAAATTTGCAAGAGAATGGGACTTCGAACATTTCACTAGTAGTCCAGAATATCCACAGTCAAATGGACTAGTTGAACTTGCAGTAGAGTGCAAAGCAATTACTTGAAACGTCAAAGTGTGACAATACCGATGTCTTTTTGAATTTACTCAGAAACGTACTCCTTGATGATATACTTGGCTAGTTTGCTCAGAGACTGCTATCCAGGCAAACCAGAACAACATTGCTTATTAGTTCCAGTTTGTTGAGGCCTAAAGCCAAGAATTACAGAACCATTAGAGCCCAATTTATTCAGGACACATTCTTTCCAGAAGTCTAACTATGATAAATCTAGCAGATTTCTTTGTCCATTGAATGAAGGAGCGACAGTGAGGATACAAACGGTGAAAGGTTTTGACTGGATTGGTCAAGTAACAGGTGTATGTATCGAGCTGAGATCCTTCTTCATAGAATCTGAGGGTGTTGAGTACAGGAGCGTCATTTCCTCTTCATGCTTTGTCTTGCAAGGGAGACATCTTCTTCCTGTACCAGACTCTATATCACAGCATTGTTCCTGTGATACAGACTCTAGATCTCAGAGCAATCCAGACAATGTTCCTGTTGCAAAATGTGTCTTAACTTTTACTTCCATTCCTGATGATAATACTGATGTTTCTAAGGTTGAACATTCAGCAGAGGCAGTCCCAGTTGCTAAATCTGATTCTAAATTTTATGTCACATGTTTTGATCATATTCCAGACCTAGTGTGAAGGACACAGTGACCTGGACTTGATTGTATATGTGTATAATTGCATGGCAAAGAATTATTTGTATTGACTATGTCAACTGATATTGTCAATATTTCATAACCTGTTTCTCATAAAGGGAGAATGTAGAACAGAGCATGTGTGCTGTATCTTTAAGAAGCATTTCAAGGACTGAATGTGCATATAAATAGCAAGCACGTGCTAGCTTCAGTGCCATTTTGAGAGTGAGCATGTGTGAGTGTAATAGCTAGTTTGTATACAAGTTTACCTACGTTAAAGTGATTAAGACTCAATCCTGATGTTTGTACATAATAAAGCTGCCTGAACAGAACTCATGAAGTCTCATCTATTACAAACTGACTAGATGAGTGACACTGGCAAAATACAATCTGATTCTCACTCAACAGCTTCAGTTCATAGGAGTTTAGTTGCACTCTGTTTTGAAGATTGCAACTTTGCCTCTGTGCAGAATTCAGTTGATACGGCAACAGGTCAAACAGATAGTGGACTTGATGTGTCCTCCAGTTTGGTTCTTTGGGCTCTGTTCCATGGCCTCAGCCATTCTTCTTCTTCCTCTGGCCAGGTACCACATGCATGTGTTACAATGGACCTCAGCTATCCAGTGGTCTCCTCATCTCCATTCTCTGTGTATGACCATTTATTTATTTATTTTTATTTATTTATCATTTGTTAACCAGGAAAGTCCAACTTGGAATGAAGCCAATTTTCAGCGGAGGCCTGGGGAGAAAGGCTCCAGATACATGTCTTTGTAATGTAGACCATAAAACTGATGCTTGTGTGCAGACATCACCTCTAGTGGTGGCTTCATTCGCAGCATCTCTCTCTGTAGACAGGCCCTTCTCTCTCCCATGGTCACAGTGACCAGAGACTTCTCCCTCCTGGGGTGGGGGCATTTTGGGGGAAATACGATCCAAGGCACATGATCCCTAGTCGAGACCAAGTTGCACATAAACATTCTAGAGATGAGGGCAGTTCTTTTGTTGCAAGCCTTCCAAGACTGCCTCCCTCTAGGGAAGATTGCAATTTAGACAGACAATATGGCTGTCATCTGGTATGTCAACCAAGGGGGAACATGCTCTTACCCATTGTGCAGCGAGGCTATGAGAGTATGGGAATGGGCTATGTCCTCAGGCCGCTTCCTTACTGCAAAGCACATACCCAGGGATTCCACTGTGTTGGCCGACAGGCTTAGCAGATCTATCTTCAGTGGCGAATCAGATTTTCGATTATTGGGGTCAGCCATGCTGCAACCTTTTTGCCTCTCCAATCAAACACAAATTCAGCAGGTATTTTGCCCTGATCCCCCCTCAGGGGGAGTCACCAGGGGATGCTCTAGTCCATGATTGGCCTCCAAGTCTCCTTTACACACACCCTCCTGTTCCCTTAATACCCAAGGTTCTGCAGAAAGCTCTGCACCTGAGGACATCCCTTATCCTCATTGCCTCTTTCTGGTCTTGTCATCCGTGGTTCCCCTTCATGAGGTCTCATCTGAAGTATCTGCCTTGGATACTGGATTCCCATCAGGATCTGATTTCCCATCCATCGGGACTTCCTCCTCCAAACTTTTGGACCCTTCATCTAACCACATGGTTTCTCCAGTTCCAGTGATAATTAAACAGTCCAGGGTATCACCCCCCCATTAAATGCATCATTTTTGCCTCCCAAAAACCTTTTACCAGAGAAGTGTACAGCAGTAAATGGAAAAGGTTTTTGAGCTGAGCCAGGAGCAGGAATCTGGATCCCTTTTCTGCTTCCATTTCAGATGTACTTTTGTTCTGGTGTTTCCTTTTCCAAGAGGGAGCAAGTTTTTCCACTATTATGATTCAGTTGATGGCGATTTCCAATTTTCATGGGAGCTCTGAACCCATGTTTTCATCTAGGCTTTGTAAGGTCTTTATGAAGGGGATCTTTCTGCTTTGGCCTCCAATTAAAATCCCTATGCCTCCTTGGGACCTTACACTGGTTCTGCCGTCTCTGACTAGGAGACCCTTTAAACCCGCTAGTTCCTGTGATCTCAAATTTCTGTCATGGAATTTGTATTGATGATATCTCTGCTGCTGCCACTTGGGCTAATACTCACACCTTTATATCCCATTACAAGCTGGATTTGATTTTTAGGAGTAGGGCTTCTTTTTGCTCCACAGTGCTGTGGCATGTCCTTTCTTGAGGCCTCTTAGGATGTATGGTAGCTGGGGACTCTGACCCTGTGGTGATGAATGAAGGCATGTATAACATCAGATAAAGAGTTATGTACTTACCATAACTTTGTATCTGTGTTATCCTGCATCTTCATTCATCACATTTCCCACCCCCCATCTCCCTACCTGTTTTGACCACGGAGGAAGTTGGAGTGGTTTTCTCTTGGCCTTGGTAAGTGTAGCTTCAGATTATGTTAGCAAACTTGATCTGGGGATTAGAGGCCGTATGGAATTGTGGGAGAGGGAGGAGCCAGAGCCTTGGATCCGTTTGTTGAATGTTGCCAGCTTGGATCCGTTGTCTGATCCTGGACCCTGTGGTGATGAATGAAGATGTAAGATAACACAGATACAAAGTTATGGTAAGTACATAACTCTTTTTTTTTTTGCCCACTTGAGTGCTTTATGCAGAGTGATAAGTGTATACCTCTTAACTGTCCTTGGTTTTAAAGTATGCACTTCTCAACTCTCCCTGATTTTTGTCTCATGCCTTTGCCCTGACCCTCATAATTTTTTTTTATTTTTTTCGTAAATCAATGAGGACTGCAGTCAGTCAGTAATGTTGTAGCCATACCTCTCAAATGTCCAAATGTATGCCTCCTATTTTTGGTCTATTCCTTATATTTGTTTTCTAGTGCATCAAAATTACAGTCAAGGGTTACCCATGGGTGGGGACTCCAGTATCTCCAATCCAATCTGGCTGTACATGGGAAGTATGAGCCAGAACAAACCCAAAATGCCAACGCAGGATTATAGAGTATCAAAGTATTTAGAGCAATCCCTTCAACTAAATAATTTCAAAATCCTCCTAAAAAAATAAATAAATAAAAATAAAAAAAAAAAAATGACTGACTCCATATTATTCCTTTTATAGGTTTTATTGGGATAAACTCTTTTGTCCTTGTAGACTTATTCAGATCTGGTTCTTACATTTAAGCTTCCTATGATGCCAGACATTGGACTGAAAATCTGCATAAACTCCCTTGCAAGACAAAGCATGAAGAGGAAATGACGCTCCATCTTCAGTCTCCATATCCTGGACTGTGTTGAATTTGAGCCCCTGGATGGCCACAAAAATGTGGCCCTGGAAAAAAAGAGAATTAGAATATCAAGTTTGACTCTGTGCATGCAGCACCCCTGGACTAAACAACAGCTGTGCCATTAAATGTCCTGCAATTACTGAGCCTATACTACAAACTGTTCTACTGCAAAAAACTACATGACTTCTGCTAGAGATCCACATTCTGTCAAATTTCCACAACAGAATAACATTTGGAGTCAAGTTTGCTATATGTGGATTTATATTATCACTTTTTATTCCTGTGTCATTGGTTCATTTTCCCTGCAATTGTTTTGGATATTTTACTATCAAAAACTCACCACTCGGAAGGTCAAGTATATGAATCGCTGCAGCCTTCCCTTGAAAGTCAGCATGCCAAATACTGACATGCATGAAAGTAACACAAGGCTGAAGCTCCTTACTGCTCCAGACCCAGGAACAAGAGTCAACATGTGTCCAGAAGGAGGACTAGTTTGGACAGGCTGTAATGCCAGTATTTACATTCTGACCGTTGTCATGCAGGATTTGCTCAGCTGGACTTGACCTTCTGTACGGTGAGTTTTTAATGGTAAACCATTTGGGATGCCTCTCCAGTGTTCTGCTAGTCAAGTTTTTTATTGTTTTACCTTCCATACAACTACTTGGGACGTTTGTATGGAATTCTGCTAGCGATTCACACTCTGTTAAACTTCTGCTAGAAAATAAGATTAGAAGTCAAATTTATTATGACTTCAAGGTGTATTCTCATAATTATTATTTCTTTAGTATTGTTTTATCTTCCATACTACTGCCTGAAATGACATTATTAACTCTCTCCAGTGCAGTATTATGATCTCACTTCAGTTAGTTTAATACTTCTGCAAAATCTGAAAATTGTGTGCTTCATAGGTTAATTCCAGACTAGAGGAAGCATGCGACAAACAAGCCAATATACTACTTGGTTAGAGCCCACCAACAAGCTCTTGTTAAATTATATGGGAGGTTGTTGTTTTGTTGTTCTTGTAGTTTATAAGTATTTTAGAGAATAGGTCTTAATAAAAGTAAACGGAAAACCTGAAAATGACAATAATAATCAAGATGTATTTATTTTTGTCTTACTCATAATTTTTTTGAATTTAACAATGACCTTTTTAGGCAGAAAAAAGGCACAGCTATGGGGGCTGCTTTTTCCCCCATGTATGCCAATTTATGCATGGGTCTTTTTGAGAGTGAATATATTTATAGAAACTATTTTTTTGTGATCATGTCATCAGGTATTTCCAATATATTGATGATTTAATTTTTATAGCTGAAGGTGGTTTAGAGTTGGTATCTCATTTTGTTGAAATGTTGCATAATAATAGGTATGGTTTGCAGTTTGATGGCCTTAAGTTAGGTACGTGTATTCCCTTTCTGGATGTGGTCATTAGTATTAAACATGGTACTGAATTATTCCCTTCTGTACATAGAACATTTGAATGTGGCACACAGTATGTACATGGTGATAGTTGCCATCCTCCACATATATATATATATATACATATATATATATATATATATATAAATATTCTTAAGTAAAAAACTAAGAGCTCTCATAAAATCATCCAAAGCAAATTTCGAGAGAAAAATAGCTAAAGACTCAAAAGACAATCATAAGGCCTTCTTTAGCTATGTTAGAAACCTGGGAGGAAACTCCCAGATATGCTCAGAACTAGTTCAAAATGATGTGAAGATTACTGATCCTACAGACATTGCCAACATACTGGCTGACAGGTTCAGTGCAAACTTCTCCCTCCCCACAAGGAGAGATATCTATACCAAACGATTGCAGCCCCCAAACATCTCCAATGCCCAAGTGAGAACTGCTCTCTCCAAAGCAAAAACACAGCATCCATGGGACCTGATGGTGTCCC
Source organism: Protopterus annectens (assembly GCF_019279795.1). Lineage (NCBI taxonomy): Eukaryota > Metazoa > Chordata > Ceratodontiformes > Protopteridae > Protopterus > Protopterus annectens. The sequence continues at coordinate 758,620,271 of NC_056726.1, read as the reverse complement.
CGGCTGTGTGCTCCACGAACTCAATGAGGAATTAAACCCACAGCTAGGACAGCTGTTTAATCAAAGTCTTACCTCTGGATACGCACAGGAGTGGCGCACTGCAACTGTGGTCCCACTTCACAAAGGCGGTGCCTCCACCGACCCTGGAAATTACCCGCCGATTAGCTTGACAAGCCTTATCTGCAAAGCCATGGAGAGGATCATAATGGACCTCATAAATAAAGACATAGGGAATTTGCAGACTTTGGATCCAACCCAGTTTGGCTTTGTCAAAGGCAGATCATGCCTTTTAAACTTAGTTGACTTTTTCGAAACAGTCACCAAAGCCATTGATGAGGGAAAGGCAGTCCATACAGCCTACCTCGATCTGGCTAAGGCCTTTGATACAATACCCCACTCGGCTATCATTGAAAAACTCATCAGCTTAAATGTTAACCCATACATTACAAGATGGGTTGCAAACTGGCTGAGTGACAGAACCCACAGGGTCAGAGTTGCTGGCGCCATGTCAGACTCAAAGCCTGTCACAAGTGGTGTCCCACAGGGCTCAGTCCTGGGCCCACTCTTGTTTGGCATCTACTTTTCTGAAGTACAAGCAAACACAGGAGGGTTATGGCTGACAAAGTTTGCAGATGACTGCAAACTGGGCCATAGTAGAAAATACATCTGACACAGATATCCTTCAGAAGGGTCTCACAGAAACGGATAACTGGTGCCAGAGCCACGGCCTAAAGTTGAATGCCAAAATGCATAGTCATACCCTTCGGGAAAAACAAGGTTACCCCTAGCTACCAAATAGGTGGCAATCCACTGAGCACAGAAGAAGTTATCAGGGACCTGGGGACCCAGGTTGATAGTAGTCTGTCATTCGACACCCATGTAGCTAAAGTAGTTAGGAAGACCTTCTACATTGCCCACCTTATCATGAAGGGATTCTCATCTAGATCAAGGGAGGTCATAGTCTCCTTTACTCATCACTCATCAGACCAATGATTGAGTACAATGCCCCATTCGAATGTATCTGACCCGACACTTGCAGCAGCTGGAGAGGCCACAAAAGTTCCTCACCAAAAGGATAAAGGGTCTCAAAATCTGTCCTATGCTGCCCGACTGAAAGAACTCCAGCTCTATTCAGTCGCCACCGCTTGCTCAGAGGTGACCTTTGCCTAACATACAAGGCCATGTCAAACCCAGATTTGATGAATATGCTTCACCTCAAAAATCTAGATCCATCAGAGCCACAAGGGCGGAGACTTAAACCTTGACACGGCTATTAATAGGACGTGCTGGAGGGATAGATTCATCACCCAAAGACTCCCTATGCTGTGGAACAAAATCCCGGTATATGTGAGGCAGAGCACCTCGCTGGCCTTGTTCAAGAGAAATCTTGACCAATGGATGGGAGATCGCAGATATACCCCAGGGATTACCTCAGTGTCACTGCTCGACAGAGGCACAGCAAAATAATGGGTATAGTTCCCCATACTAAAGGGGTGGCGTAAGCCACAAAACGATGGGCTAGGCTTGTAAATGCCCTCGGGCAGATAGCCTAGTATGAACCTATGAACCTATGAACCTATGAACATACTATCACAGCACTCCCATTTGGTGAGATGCTTAGGATTTCTAGATTATGTAATAATATTTGTGATTTCAGACGGGAATTGGGAACAACTGTAGATATGTTTGGTAATAGAGGCTATAGTAATAGTTTATTGGAAAAGAGTTGGAATAAATTGTGTAATGTTTTGACTACAGGGCATCATATTAAGGATAGATATTTGCTGGCCCCTTTTAAATTGAGGAATAGAAATGATAAAGACATGATTTATTTTATTACAACTTTTGGACGTTTTAGTAATACAGTTATAGAGCAGGTAAAATATCATTGGAAATATTTGTGATCCTTAAAAAATGTTTCTTCCTGGTTCAATGCCACTCTTGGGGTTTCATATAGAAGGGAGAGAAATATTCATAATTTTTTAGTTAAGGGTAGATTTTGTTTGCCTTGTATTAATGTACCACATAGTTTACATTCTACAGGGACTACCTGTGGTAACAAATGTAAAGCTTGTAAATTCATAATTCAAAGTTTTTCTAGTATTAATAATATTTAATTTCAAACTTGGAATAATTTTTCTTGTGATACTGTAGGTATGGTGTATGCTCTTAAATGCCCCTGTAATTTATTTTATATTGGGGAAACAAAGAGGGCATTTAAAGTTAGATTATTGGAGCATGCAAGGGATATTTATAATCAGAAATTAGAAAGCTCTATTGCAGTACATTTTCAACAGTTTCACAACAGCAATAATGAAGGGCTACAAGGCACTATTTTAGAAAAATTAAATCTGTCATTATATGATATAAGTAATCTTAAAAAACTGCTTCTGTTTAAGGAAGCAGTATATATTCTTAAGTGTGATACTTTATACCCACATGGGTTGAATGAAGAGTTAAATTGGAGATTGTTGATTTAATTGTTTGTTTTATTGTCATGTTTTTTAGTATTTAGGAAAGTTCTTTTATGATGTTTCTTTACTCCTTGAAGGCTTTTTCAGCCGAGACGTCATTGAGAGAGAGAGATTTTTGTATTGAGCAATAAATCTATTGTAGAATCTGTGGCTGGTGTATTTTCTTCATTTGTTCTGGTTTGTGGTGAAACAATCAAGATGTATTAACCTGAAACAAACATCTGATTACTGGGCCAAACTGCAAGTGATTTGTTAAAACAATATAGTGATGCTTGTTAACCACAAAAAAAGTCTGTAACCCATTTTGTAAAATTCAGTTTAGTAGCCATGCATGTAAAATTAATTGGTCATGAAGTTTGTACATTAAAGAAAAAAAGACTTTAATGGAGAATCGGTCAATAACAGCAACACAGAAGATTTTGAAGGACTGGGCACATGGGCTAACCAAGGACCACTTTTTTGCATTTTCATGCAAATGAGGATGGGTCTAACATCCTATCAGATGTATACATTCTGAGCTGGTGAAATTTCCAGTCAGGTGAAACTAGGTTGTCTTGTAGTGCACTGCACCCCCTCTGTAACAGTATTCATAGTAGCACTGTGATCATAGAAAGTTTAGATGTAAGAACTGGATCTGAAAAGTCTACAAGGATGATGATGCTTATCTCAATAAAACAAATAAAAGGAATAATCAGTCTGTCTTTCTTTTTAAGGAGGATTTGGGAGTGGACTTATTTTACTTTTGGAAATAAAACTATTTAGTTGAGGGGATTGTTTTAAATATGTGAATGCTCAACACATCAAAATAAAAGAAACCTAGGGATCCAAACTTGAGTCAGTGACTCAAACCAAACATGCTGGACAGACAGACAGACAGATGTGTCTCAGAGATTACACCTCCTTTGGAAGAGGCTTCCTGTTCACATTAAGCAGAGCCCTTCCCTGGCCCACCTCAAATGCAGTTTGGATCAATGAATGGGGAATCACAAATTCACACCTGGGGTAGTGCATTATGTCCCTTATGGACAGGGGCAATCTGTAAGATACTCAAGGCATAGGCACATAACCATGATTTCTTTTTGTCCCAGGAGCATTATATTGCGTAAAATCAGATGATATTGGCTAGGCTTGTAAGGGCTTTTAAGCCATTAGCCTAGTAATCTCCTATGAACATTTTTGAGTTTCAAATTTCATATTCTTAAGGAAAATGCATGCTAAAGCAATCTAGCAACTTTTTAAGTTTGTAAGAGCATTAATTAAAATCCATCCCTGATTTTTGGGTCTTTGTTCCTCTGTTAATTTTGCTGATTTGAATAATTAAGTAATTTTGGCTTTGTCTAGATTTCTTGCACTAAAAGAGTGAGAGGTATGGTCAGACATAAAGTGCACATTAATTAAAAAAAAGTTGCACTGATGCTTTCCAATATATTCAGTCATTACGGACTCTCTTCCCCGAGATATGATGTATACTATAGTTAAGATATCTGGCACACTTTTAATAGATTTATATCACCTGAGTTTGGGTGATTGGTTTGCGCTTTCCTTGATTTACACCTCCTGGGTTTGTGGGAATAATTTCCTCCTTTTCTTGCTGTATCCCAAGCATTGAAAAGTGGTTTGTTGGCTTCTGGTTTGAAAGTGAGAGTTGCTAGCCACCTCCCCATTGTTATATTGTGGAAAAGGTTCTGAGGTGTCCATTTTTGTAGCGAGTTCAGTAGTTGACACCTCTGTCTTGTTACTGACTAGAATTTCAAGTTGTTATTTTCTGTCCTCCTCCTAGGGTTTCTGGTGGTGTTGAATATAATGTCTACACTATTGGGGCACTCTGAGTATCCTGGACATCCTGCTGCAGACTGGTAGTTTAGAGCCAAGAACTGTGTTGAGACTGTATTGGAAAGATACTTGCTATTACAATTCCAGTGAGTAAAGCCAAATGTTTTATCTAATGTACAGTGAGAAGTTTGGTAGGCTCAAACACTCAAGTTTACTCTGCAGAAATTGCATTGCAGCATCAGGAGATGTACATTTCACTTTGAGAGTAATGAGCATTTGAAGAAGGTTGGAACTCTGTTCTTGGGGCTTAAGATTTGAACCTCCTCAAACACTCATTTTCATTTTGATTTCCTGGAGACTATTCCTGAAGAAGTTTTGCTGTTTGTACAAAAAAACAAAAATTCTCTGGACTCTGACTGTATTGATTATTGATTGGGTAGCTTGGGAGTCTTAAGATCACATGCCACAGAGGAAGACCAATTTTCAGTGGTGTGTTGAGAGACATTCAAGTCTAATCAATTTAAATATTTTTGAATAAGTTTAAGCCAGTTGTCAGGTTTGTGTGTAACATGTTGCTTCCCTCAGGGTCTTATGCTATGCATGGTAACCTCAAGTCATTACATTGATGGAAGTTATGTAAACTGCCTTCTCTTCTCATATATGCACTGAATGGATGCCTGATCAGCCATACCCTGGAGTCCCTTATAATTTACTAGACTGCATATAATAAACATCATTCTGAACTGTAGTCAGTTTTCAAACTTAAAATAAAAAGCCACCTTAGGCCAGTTGTCTGAGTTGTAACTAAAACCTATGGTAATTAACCCAGCCCTCCTGGTATTTTACTTTACACAAGCAGTCAGCCATTTAGTATTGGGACTAATGGAAGCTTGCAAACAAAGCATTTGAGCTTCATTTTGCGTTCATAGGTGTTTACTAGACTAACTACCACAAGGGCCTTTTTAAGCCTAGCCATGCATCCCAAATCTCAGACAAGTTCTAATACCCTTGAAAAGTGTAAGCATGGGCCTGGGAGATGAGCCATTTACAGGTTACCTGTGTAAATTTTGTATTTGGATACTCCTTCTGGGCCTGTCTCATTTTCTCACTCAACTGAGTGCAGTGAGATCATATTATGATTTCAGGCACTCCTACTAGTCCGATCTTTTCAGTTGTATCCACTGGGTAAAAAGAGAGCATTTGGGTCTCCCTCAAGAAAAAAAAAAAATATATATATATATATATATATATATATATATATATATATATATATATACATACATACACACACACACACACACACACACACACACTTTATTCAGCTGTTCTTATTGTAACTGTCATAGTTTGCTGTTCTGTGTGTGATCTGTTCAGTTGCTCTTACTCTGCACTTACTGCTTGTTAGTAGCCTTCTAATTTACTGCCTTCTGCATTTTTTAGTCATTTGTTAAGGTTAGGCAGAGTCCCTCATTGACTCTCTTCAAGAGGAATCTTGATGAGTGGATGGGAGATAGTAGGTTTACCCCAGGTATCAGTTCTGTGTCACTGTTAGACAGAGGCCCAGTATACTGACCTCAAAAAAGGGCATAGCAAAATTCATTTAAAATGGGTGGCGAAAGCCAAACACACTCTGGCTAGGCTTATAAATGCCCTAGGGCAGATAGCCTAGTATGAACCTATGAACCTATAATTGGTTTTATTTAAACTGTATTTGCCGTAATATTTCTACACACTCAAGTGTGTTAGCCTGCACTGCATTTGAATTGTATTTACTGCTGTTTTAGCTGCCTTTCGGTAAAAAAAAAAATTCTAAGCTTGTTCGCTGACTTTCCTGTAACCAGCCTAGTCCAGATACAGACTTGCTGTATCCAGGACTGTTGGTAAGCTTCTGAGTCCTCCAAGCCTTTCTGTGTTGGAAGGAAGCTTTCTAGCTTACCAGTGGGAGTGGTAAGCACTAGGTAACATAACTACCACAAGAGGAGTGGATTTTGGCCCAGAAATTGTAGTTTATTGGCTGTTTGGGCAGTTTTTCCATCTCTTTCAACTTTCTGGTTTAAAAGTCCGCATTTGCGTTTATCCCCCACCTTTCCTGTAACTAGTCTAGTCCAGATACAGATTTGCTGTATCCAGGACTGTTGGTAAGCTTCTGAGACCCCCAAGCCTTTCTGTGTTGGAGGGTAGCCTTTTAGCTTAGTGGGAGTGGTAAGCACTGGGTAGCCTATCTATCACAAGAGGAGTGGTTTCTGGCCCAGAAATTGTAAGCTTATTGGCCATTTGGGTAGTTTTAAATCTCTTTCAACTTTCTGGTTTAAAAGACTGCATTTGTGCTTGTTTCCCATAATTTCTGTAACTAGCCTAGTCCAGGTATGGATTTGCTGTATCCAGGACTGTGTTTAAGCTTCTGAGCCCCCAAGCCTTTTTGTGTTGGAGGGAAGCCTTATAGCTTGCCAGTGGGAGGGGTAAGTAATAGGTAGCCTATCTATCACAAGAGGAGTGGTTCCTGGCCCAGAAATTGCAGCTTATTGGCCATTTGGGCATTTTTTTCCATCTCTTTCAACTTTCTGGCCTAAAAGGTCACATTTGCACTTATTTCCCACCTTTCCTGTAACTAGTCAAGTCCAGATACAGAGCTGCTGCATCCAGGACTGTTGGTAAACTTCTGAGCCCCCAAGCCTTCTGTGTTGGAGGGAAACCTTCTAGCTTATCAGTGGGAGTGGTAAGCACTAGGTAGCCTATCTACCACAAGAGGATTGGTTTTTGGCTCAGAAATTGTAGTTTATTGACCATTTGGGTAGTTTATCCATCTCTTTCAACTTTCTGGTTTAAAAGCCCACATCTGCGCTTGTTTCCCACCTTTCCTGTAACTAATCTAGTCCAGGACTGTTTGCAAGCTTCTGAGCAGTGCCAAAGTCTGTTCTTCAATTTTTCCCTTAAATCTGCTAGTTCTCTCCTCACCTGCACATTTACTAGCTTGTTAGTTTAGCACTTTACCAGACTTCTTGTAGCAATTATTGTAGTATACAAAAGTGCTACCAGCACTAAACGTTCTACAAGGAAACAGCTCCAGTACTTATTAATGCCCACCCCTCTAGGCATGTCTAAAGGCCAGTTCCCTGCGCTTTTCCCTATTAACCTGGTGAACATGGGCATCCTGAGGCAATGTAGCAACTGCCTCATGTACACTGACAACCCTCTCCTTTTACCCTCCCCCCACTGCTCAGACTTGTGAGAGATGCACTTGTATATCCAAATTGGAAGCCACACACTCTCCAGCCAAGACCAGAATAGCTGGTCAAGAGGAGAAGGTCAACACTTGCACCACACCACATGGAACACATAGACCTCCAGAACACACACCAGCATTACATTCACATAAAAACACAAACCACACACCCACCTTTGTGGAGGCTCTCAATAAAAATCTAACCAAAGAGCAGAGACCTCTAAGGCAGAAATGCACTTGACCACCACATCACAACACTAATCAGGAGACACATAACTCTCCTAAACAGTGTGTGACTCAACCAAAGCCCCTGAGGCAAAACAGCATGCCCAACACACTAGTCATAGGTGACTCGATAGTGAGGCACACTGGTGTCCCACTCACTATGTTGAATAAGGAGAAAGTAACAGTCAGCTGCCTGTCAGGCGCCAGGATCCACCATATAACGCATGCACTCAGGTCCCTCAACAACAGATACAAATATGACTCTGTCATTGTACATGTGGGTGTGAATGACCTGAGATGTACCTCCCTGCACTACATGAAGAGAGACATGGAGGAGCTGTCAGATTATGTAGCCTAGGTGGGTTTGACCCTGGCCCTGAGCAGCATCCTACCATCACCCAGAATGATACCAAAGTACAAGCAGAAAATGATTGATTTCAGCAATTGGCTAAGTTTCTGGTGTCATTCTAAGGGGATCCAGTATCTGTCTGTCTAGGATGACATGATTGACAGACCGCGATGCTTTGCCAGAGATGGCCTGTATCTATCACCCCTGGGGTTCTGGATACTGACCAAGGCTATTGCCACCCCTATAGTGCCTTTTTATGTGATGTTCCAAAGACCAAATTACCACCGTAACAGCTACAAACAAATGCAATTTGAGGGTCATGCTGCTCAATGCTAGAAATCTAAATCTCAAAATGCACTTGCATGAAGTACTCCTTAAAATGGAGAACATCGATATTTGTGCTGTAACAGAGACCAGGTTCAAGGCAGCAGAAACCACCCCTGCACTACCAGGCTACAACTCATTCCACACCTTTCGGCCCCAGAACTTGGACCGAAGCTCCAAAGAAGGTGGTGTCTTCATATTCATAAAGGATGCGCATACCTCCAGACTGGTAGCCCAACATAACGCATCTGAGATACTTCAGGTGCAGCTAACAGTGGGTAAAACAGTGATTCAAGTCGTAGCCTCCTATAGGTCCCCAGCCATGTTCGAAGATTCACACTCCACATTTCTAAGCACCGTGGAGAATATTAGGGTCCGACCTAACTGGGCAACTTCAACTACCCCTCCATTAACTAGGAAAACTACTTGTACCAATACACTTGCCCAACGCTTTCTGGAATTTATTAATTCCAATGCCCTGGACCAACTCGTTCTTACCCCCACTAGAGGTAGCAACATCCTTTGATCTGGTCATACTAACATGGGTGACCATTGCTCCACACTAGTAGTCAACTCCTCCCTGCTTAGATCCGATCACAAGCTAATCACCTTGGAAATCCACATCCTTCCCACCCCCCCCCAACAAAGGTAACCACCATGAAAAATTTCTCCAAAGCTAACTTTAGGCTCCTAAAAACAAAGGTGGCTAACTTCATGTCACCCATGCAAATGGAGAATAGTTGCTTGACCGCCATATCATACACCAATGCACTGTACAAACGTACACAAATGCATGGATCTCGCCATACCCAGTAGAACTAAGATGCTCTCCTCCAAAAAAAGGAAGCCAATCTGGCGGTCCCCTGCCATAAACAAACTCTACAACAGAAGGAGGAAACTGATGCAAAATAAGATGAAGTCCCAAGACTGGAAAGACTCCCTTATCAGCCTCAGAAAAAGGTTGAGATCCCTCATCATATCCTGTAAAGCTATCTATGAAAACAGAATTGCAGCAGATAGTAAAGACAACCACAAGACCTTTTATAGTTACATAAAGAATCTCCATGGCAATACCGAGATTTGCTCTGAGCTACTGCACAATGGTATCTCATATATTGTGCCAACAGATATTGCAAATATACTGGCAAACAGATTCAGTGAGAACTTTACCCCCGCCCCTTAAAGGACCAATCACAATACCAGTAGATTGCCAGGCACCCAGTATTACTGCTACACAGGTTAAAACAGCACTGTCCAAGGCCAAGAATACAGCTTCTATGGGACCTGACAGTATCCCTGGCTGTGTTCTACTTGAACTACAGAGTGAACTGGCACCTCACCTGTGTGCCCTGTTCAGTCACAGCCTCACCTCAAGCTTTGTCCCTACCAAATGGCGCACTGCTACAGTCATCCCTCTCCACAAAGGAGGAGTGACTACAGACCCCGGGAACTATCGCCCCATTAACCTGATGAGTCTGATATGTAAAGCTATGGAACACATCATCATGGGCCTAATAAACAAGGATAAAGGGAATTTCCAAACTCTGGATCCTACACAGTTTGGTTTTGTGAAGGGAAGATCATGCCTGCTCAACTTGGTTGACTTCTTTGAGTCAGTCGCTGGAGCTGTGGATGAAGGTAAGGTGGTTCATACAGCCTACCTTGATCTGGCCAAGGCCTTTGATACCATTCCCCACTCAGGAATCGGAGAAAAATTACTAAGCTAGGCATCAACCCCTATATCACTAGGTGGGTTGTAAACTGGCTCACAGATAGAACCCACAGTGTGAAAGTAGCTGACTCCAAGTCAGACTGCCGACCAGTCACGAGTGGAGTCCCACAGGGTTCAGTCCTGGGTCCTCTCCTGTTTGGTATCTACTTCTGTTACATCTAGGCCAACACAAAGGGACTTTGGCTGACAAAGTTCGCAGATGATTGCAAGTTGGGAGCTATTATTAACTCTCCAATTGATGCTGAAATCCTACAGAAAGGCCTCAATGAGACCAACAACTGGTATCAGAACCTTGGCCTTAAGCTCAATGCCAAAAAATGTGTCTTCATCCTTTTTGGGAAAAATCCTGTTCCCTTGAATTGCCACATTGATGGTAGTCCACTGAACACAGAAGGCGTTATAAGAGATCTGGGAACAAAGGTTGACAGCAACCTCTCTTTTGACCACCACATTACCACTGTGGTCAGAAAGTCCTTCCATGTGGCACATCTCATTACTAAGGGTTTTGCATCCAGGAAGAAAGAGGTCATTGTCTCCCTCTACTCTTCCCTCATTAGGCCAATCATCACGTACAATGCCCCATTTGACATGTACCTCACTAGACACCTGCAGCAACTGGAGAGGCCGCAAAAGTACCTCACAAAGAGGATCCTAGGCCTTAAACACTTGTCCTGTATGGGCAGACTCAAAAAAACTCCAACTATTCTCTGTCTCATATTGCCTACTTATAGGTGATCTCTGCTTAACTTACAAAGCCATGTCTGACCCAGCTCTGTTAGAAATGCTACATCTAAAGAAATCACAATCCCTCCACACCACATGCACCAGAGACCTCAACCTCACTACCACAATCAACAGAACATGCTGGAGGGACAGGTTCATAACCCAGAGACTGCCCATGCTATGGAATAGACTTCTCATACATGTCAAGCAGAGGAGCTCACTGGAGAAACCTTGATGAGTGGATGGGAAATAGAAAATTAAAATTCACCCCAGGGATCACTCCAGTGGCTCTAATCGACAGAGGCACTAGGAACTAAGGTCGGGTGGCATGATGCCAGGGTAATCCCATGGGCTAGGCTTTTAAAGGCTCCAGGGCCATTAGCCTAGTACACACCTATGAACCTATAAATTAGAGAAGTAGGTGCCAAACCAGGGATGAATTTCCGGTTTCCCATCCAATTGTCCAAGTTGCACTTGAATGGAGTACAATGCTTCCTTTGGTATGCACCTAACCAGGCATATCCAACAACTGGAATGCCTACAGAGATTGTGGACATTCCAGTTGTTGGATATGCCTGGTTAGGTGCATACAAAAGGGGGCATTGTACTCAATAGGTCTGCTGGATGCTAAATACAGTGGAACAATGACTTCCTTGGACTTAGATGCCATACCTGTGTTTATAAGTTGCACAACATAGAATGATTTCCTCACTACTGTAGACACCCAATGGTCAAAGGCTAGATTAATATCTATGTGTGTCCCTAAGCCCCTGACAACTGGGTCAACTCTAAGAGGTGTGTTGTCAATATGACAGTTACCATAGATGGATGACTTCCCAAAGAATAGTATTATGCATTTCTTGGCATTTAGTTTTAGTCCATGGCTCTGACACCAGTTGTTTGTCTGTGTCAGTCCCTCCTGGATAACATTTGTGGCATTGTGAGATTCAGTGACAGCTCCTAATTTGCAATCATCTGCAAATTTAATCAGCCAGAGACTATTGACATTGGCCTTGACTTCTGAGAAGTAAATGCCAAAAAGGAGCAGTCCAAGGACTGATCACTGAGGGACTCCACTTGTGACTGGCCTCTTTGTAGAGGTAGACTCCCCAGTTCTAACTTCTTGGGCCCTGTCTATGAGCCAGTTGGCTATGCAGTGGGTGACATATGGGCTTGTACCTAACCTCTTGAATTTGTCAACAATGCCCGAGCGATGTATTGTGTTGAATGCCTTGGCCAGGTCAAGTATGTTTAAACTTCATTTAAAATACTACACATCATTACCTTTTAAAGCAGTTTGTTTGCTGTTTATCTGAAGTTAAAGCTATTAATTTAAGGCATATTTATAGTCTGCAGTGAGTTTTGGTTTCTGTGCTAGGCCTAGGTGTTTTCAGTCTGCCCTCATTGTATTGCATCATTTTACTAGCTCTCTTCTGAATTTTTCTCCCCACCTTATTCTAGTTGTGCTTTTATACCGGTAGGCTTTTCAGCTGTATGCTCCTACTGTATACCTGGCCTTAGAGGCTCCTCCCAGTCTTCTGTACTCATCTTACTGGTTACTAACAGAAGAAACTGGAGAAGCCCTTCCTTAGACTGTTAGTGTACTTTGAAATTGCTTTAAAGTGTGTGTGTGTGTGTGTGTGTGTGTGTGTATTCCTCATTGCTGGCTTGTCTGCCTTTGAATCACCTTGTAATTGCTTGTAGCTAGTTGTTAGATCTGTTTCTGGTACCCTTTCAGTTGTGACTAACTAAAGTGTGTTTTTACACTAAGAAGACTGGGACTATGATTCTAGTGGGAGTAGAAAGGTTGTCTGGTCTGTCCAAGTTGGAAAACACACAGGGAGGCATAAAGTGAAATTTACTTGTAGCTAGTTATTTGATTTGTTTCTGGTATCTTCTCACTTGTTGCTGACTAAATTATGTTTTTACATTAAGAAGACTGGGCCTGCAATTCTTGTGGCAGTGAAAAGGTGACCTGGTCTGTCTGAGTTGGGAAACACACAAGTGGGCTTAAATTCACAATTACTTGTTGTGGCTAGTTAGTACCTTCTCATTTTTGGCTAAGCAAAGTGTGTTTTTCTTACATTAAGAAGACTGGAACTGCTATTCTAGTGGCAAGAGTAAAGTAGCCTGGTCAGTCTGAGGTGGGAAACATGCAGGGAAATGTAAAGTGAGATTGTTTCCATCAGCTGGAGTGCTTTTTAGGGACTTAGTTTGATGTTAATCTGCACTTGAGAGCTGCTTTTACATTAAGAAGTTCCAGGATCACCCGTCTTGTGGCATAATGTGCTTACCTGGTCTTTCTGAGTTGGAAGCACTTCATGACAGTCAATGTAGTTGCTTATTGTCCAGATGGAACAGAAGTTAGTTTTCAGCTTTTTTCTGCCTCCTGTAAATGTTAGTTTTCATGTCAGTTAGCAATACCCGGCATAGTATCAAACTTACAAATGTAGTACTTAGGAGTTTAACCTGTAACACAGAAAGGCTGTGTGTGGAGCTAAGCTTAGGGCAGCCAGTTAGTGCATCAACCCACAGTAGTATCAGACCATAGCACTGTCTAACATGTAGCTTTAACCCTAGATACCAGTCAGGTGACCCCTGTTAAACCAAGCCCCTAAACCATAATGGCCCAAGTGTAATGCAGGTCATGAAAACACGGATTTGAAATTTCCTAATGTCTCTGTGGCCAGCTTGGTAGACATGGGCATCCTGAGACAATGTAGCAATTATTTCATGTACTTAGACACCCTTTAAATCCTTAAAGAACTAACATAGTATGTTGGAGATGTACATACATAACCTCCTTAGAGGAAAAGTCTCACAACCAAGACACACACACACACACACACACACACACACACACACACACACACTTCAAAAGCCATCAAATGGCACATCTATCTTCAGCAATCATTAAAGCATATACCAAAAGGAACACCTAACACCACATGTAAGCCTACACCCAATGTTCCCTCAAGAGCAAAGCCCACATGGGCAAGCAAACACTTTACCTGGTAGTCTTGTAATAAGGGATTCTATTGTACAACACACAGATGCCCCTGTCACCAGGCTAGACAATGAAGATAACAGTTAGCTGCCTGTCTTGGAGATAAGATCTGCAGGATCATGCATGCACTCAAATCACTGCACCACAGGTATATATATTGGCATGGGAGGACATGGTTAATATTTTATTTATTTTTATTTATTTTACATTTGTTGACCGGGCTAGTCTAGCTGGATCAAAGTCCATTTTCAGTAGAGGCCCGGGGAGAAAAGCTCCACAGATAAAAGCAAGGTAATTGAAAAACAAGTACAATACACTTATGAGACAGGCAATGAGCAAAATACAATGATATTAGTCCAGGTATGGTTATACAAATCTAAGAAAAAACAAATAATACCAACTATGTAATAAGTACGGCATTGAATACTTTCAGTAGGGAGGGAGGGAGTATTATGTAGTTCAAATGTAATGGATACTTATAAAAACATTAATTGTAAAAATATTTTTTTTTTTTTTTTAATTCATATTTGAGAATGGTAGTAACAATGTAATCATTAAGTCATTTTGTGATCAGAGAGAAACATTGCAGAGTTGATTAAAGCAATATGAAAGTAGAAAGATGAGAGCAGGTTAGTCTGGATTGGTGCAAGAGCATAGCCAGAAATTGTTTAGATGTAAAAGAAGTTGTTTTTTAAAGAGAGGAAGAGTGGGTAGAGAGGAGATGTGTGTGGGTAGGTTATTCCATATTTTACCGAGTTTGAGAAAAGGCAGTTTCCTGCAGAATTTGTAATTCTAGTAGTGTTGACTTGTAGCTTTTCGGAGGAGCGTAGTGAGGATGTGACATGGAGGATGGAGGTGGGGATGCAGTCCTCCCTGTGTTGGCAAGTACTAGATCCAATATTAGACTATTTGCTTTGCCAATGATGATTTGCAGCTGTCCCTAGGACTTTTGATATTGGCTAAAATTTTATTCACTCCCTTAGAGCATTTTTAGGCAGTATGAAAATACCAATATAGCAAAAAAAAAAAAAACCTCAAAGCAACCTTAAGGTGTTACTGCTCAATGCTAGGAGCGTAAACAAGAACCTCCACATCCTGCAAGCTCTCCTCAATCTGGAAAATGTAGACAGTAAAGCTGCAGAAAGCACTGCAGCAGTAGGAGGGTACAATGACCTTCACACATTTAGACAAAAAGCAGTACTGACTCAGGGTAAAGGTGGAGGTGGCTCAATCTATGTTAGCAACAAATACAACTCCAGGTTGGTTAAACAGGATGGTGCAAGTCTCCATAGACAAGGTTCATTACCATGTCCTGGCCAGCTGCAGGTTGTGCTCTTGACACACAAAGCACACAAATCTTACCTAGACCTATTAGAAGTGCTGACCGTCTAAGCAAGTACCCTATTCATGGTAGACTTTAACTAACCCTCTATAGACTTGGAAATGTACACTGCCTCTAACTTGCAGCACAATGTTTCCTGAACTGTATCAACACAAACACCTTGGACCAGATAGTGCACACTCCAACCAGAAGATCAAACATATTGGATCTAGTACTTGCCAACACAGGGAGGACTGCATCCCCACCTCCATCCTCCATGTCACATCCTCACTGGTAAGTGCGGTCCACAAAGCTGTCTACCTCGAAATGAAAATCTACCTGGAAACCCCAACCAAACCCATAACAGTATGGAACTATTCTAAAGCAAATACATCCTATTAAGTGACAATTTGTCAAAATTCATTGCTGTCTCAAGCCCTGAGATCACAGCTACCTATGCAGAATTTTTTGCAGAAATTCTGTGGAAACATGTAAATGGCTGCATTGAGGCTGCTATGCCTACCAGAAGTAAGCCCAGATCTATCATCAAAAACAAATCCCACTGGTGGAATCCTTACCTTAACAAGGTATATAACAAAAGAGAAAAGTTACGGCCAAAATTAGAAAGAGCAACTCTCATAGAGACAAGAGCTCTCAGATTCAACTAAAAAAGAAACTAAAGAGGTCTAATAAAGTCTGACAAAGCCAATTTTGAGGTCAGGATAGCCTCCCAGGCTAAAAAGAATCACAAGGCCTTCTTCAGCTAGGTTAGAAACCTTGAAGGTAACACTCAGTAGTGTGCAGAACTAGTAGTAAATGGCACAACCTTCACTGACCAGGGTGACATAGCAAATATACCGGTGAAATCACATGTAGCATATCCCCCAACTATTAACCAGGAACATGTCTTAATGGCACTTGCTAAGGCTAGAAACATTGCCATAGTGGGCCCTGACATTATCCCTGTTTGTATCCTAAATAGCCTAAGACATGACCTAGTGGAATCACTTGAGGCAGCCTTCAACTACAGTCTCAAAAGAGGTTACATGCCAGGTGCATGGAGCATCTCAACGGTCATCCCTGTTCATAAGGGTGGAACATCAATCGACTTCAAGAAGTACAGATGTCTCAGTTTGACAAGTTTAATATGCAAACCCATGGAATGAATTATGGAGATGATCAAGGGACACTGGCAACATACAGACACTGGATCCAGCCAGTTTGGCTTTTAAGAGAAGGTCTTGCCTACACAACCTGGTAAAGTTCTTTGAGAGGGCCACTAAGGCTATGGATAAGGGGAAAATGGTACATACTGCTTACCTTAACCTGGCCAAGGTGTTTGATACAATACTGTACTTGGGTATTGTTTACAAACTGTCAGAACATGGCATAAATCCCTCCATAATACACTGGATTGCTAGCTGGATCACAGATAGGACCTACAAAGTCAGGATCAGTGAAACCACCTCCGTCAGGAGACCTGTCACCAGTGGAATACCCCAAGGATCCATGATCAGCCCACTCTTATTTGACAGCTATTTCTTAGAAGTCAAAATTAATGTCAAAGAGCTGTGGTTCACCAAGTTCACACATGACTGTAAACTTGGAGCTATCAAGAATTCTTCCATGACACCAACATCCTACAGGAGAGTCTAACATTATCGAATGGTGCCAAAGCCATGGATTAAAACTCAATGCAAGGAAATGCATTATAGTCCCTTTTGGGAAATCATCCACTCTAGCTAATTACTCCATCAATAAAATGCCCTTAAGGGTTGTCCTGATAGGGATCTGGGAATATATATAGACAATAATCTGTCCTTCAACCAATATGTAGCCATTGTAGTAACAAAATCATTCTATGTTGCCCAATTCATAAGCAGAGGTGTGGCATCCAGATCCAAGGATGTTATAGTAACTCAGTCCTTATCAAATCCATCATTGAGTACAATGATGACTTTGGCATGTGCCTAACCGAGCACTTGCAACAGTTGGAATGCCTTCAAAGGTTCCTCTCCAAGAGAATCCAGGTTATGAACATTGTGTCCTACACAACTTATCCTAAGGCCCTATCTCTGCACTCAGTCTCCTACAGGTTATTGAGAGACAATCTATGCCTAGAATATAAGGCATCCTCAGTTCCAGCTCTGATGGATCTCGTACATCAACAAAACAAACAGCTCCAGAAACACTAGATCCAAGAACCTGAACTTTACCTGTGATATAAATAGAATATGCTGGAGATACTGGTGTTTCAAAGGATCCCCACTCTATAGAAAACTCTTCCTGTCTATATGAAGCAGAGTTCATCTGTCAACCCCAATCAAAAGAAACCTTGATCATTGGATGGGAAATAGCAAATTGACCCCCCCCCCATTCTGGCCCCCATGTCTATGATGGACAGAGAATGACTAAGTAAATTAATCACCAACTGATATATCCCCCCTCCATAACCCTTAGCTACCTCTTTACTAACATACCCAACCATATAGGTGTCCAAGGAACTCTGGGACAAAACTGGGGTGGGGGCATGGTTAGGCTTGTAAAGACCGTGGTGGTTGTTAGCCTAGTATAAACCTATGAACCTAAAAGCCACTGCATTTTAAGGTCTTCAGAATTCTAACTGCATAAATCAAGCTAATAGTTGCTATCAACCAATAGTTTATTTGCAAGGTGAAGAAGTCCAGTTTTGTTTCAAAGCTTGTATGGTGATTCTCAATCCCAACCATGTGGTGCTGTGTGTCAGATATCTTTTTAGGCAGCAGATACCAGTGGTTGGTATCTCACAAAAGGGGGCACTTTAACACTTTAAAGTTTGTGGTAATAGTTCTGGAAGCATTTGCATGATTTTATAAATATCTATATTATTGTCACAGGATTTGGTGCTAGAAAGTCATGTGTTTGTCTTGCTGGCTGGCTGTACCTGTTCTGAGCTGTATGCTTTTAACATCATGCTTTGTATCTCATTTTGTAAGGAGCTTTTAAGTCAGAGGTGACTCAAAGTATGCACTAATGCTTAAGGCATCTAGCTGAAAATGAGAAATGTTTCTTCCAAGGTGTAAGAATGCTAAGGAAATATTCCAGGAAATTGTGATAAGTTTGCTATAGAACATGGTGGCAGTCTCAATGCCATGGTGTCAGTTCTCACTGTGGCGTCTGTCTAGATTTTCCGTCCTGCTTTTCCCAGCTTTACTTATTTTTTAATTTAATTTAATTTTTTTAAATTTTTGTTTTCAACTTCCACTCCCAAAGATGGATGCATTTCAGTATGCAGCGAGCAGTAATGTCACGTCAGACTAGGACATTGTGCTTAACTTCATGCTTGCCTGCTGTTTTATACCACTTGCATAGTGCTGAGATTGATCTTGATATTGTCAAAGTAACATTCCTACATTTGCTTCCTGAGAAGTACATGTCACCTGTGTGTTAATGTGGCAGCCAGATTACATCCAAGCCTTTCACGGGCATTGCCTGTGCTGTATCTGGGAAGAGCACTAGATAAAGCACTGTTAAATATGCTAGTATTTTGGCCCAGGCAGCCAAACATGTAGGAGTAAGAAAGTGAAGGCCTACATCACATCTAATAGGTTAATGGGTTATTGTTATTACCCACTGTCTTCTTCTTTCGGCTTTTCCCAGTTAGGGGTCGCCACAGCGGATCACCAGTCCGCTCAAGATTGGCAGTGGAGTTTTGCAGTGTCAAGTTGCCAGCCCGGCACCCAACCTTCCACAGAAGGCACACACATGCACACACACACACACACACACACACACACACACACACACACACACACACACACACACACACACACACACACACACACCTAGGGCCAATTTAGAGTGTCCAATCCACCTACAGCATGTATTTGGGATTTGGGAGGAAACCGGAGCACCCGGAGGAAACCCACGCAACCACAGGGAGGACATGCAGACTCCACACAGAAGGCACCCCAGCTGAGGATTGAACCGGAGAACCTCTTGCTGTGAGGCAGCAATGCTAATCGCTGCACCACCATGGCCACCCTTGTTATTACCCTCTGTATAGATCAATATCCAGGTACCTTATGCTGTTGCTGGCCAGTGCAAGTGCATCACAAGTAGGTGAAAAATAAAGCAGACAGTTGTCAGCCACACCCTTCTTGAGGTTAGCCTTTTCCTGTAATGAACCTGTGGGTTATATATGCTGCCAGGTCCCCTTTAACTGGTGTTGAATCAAGTTTGCTTCTGTCCTCCGCTTTAGCAGGCAGACAGTGAGAACTACGTACAGCAGGATTTGGCCTGACACCTACAACTTTACCTGGCTTCTAGTCTCTCCTGTTATCCATAATTCCTAGCAAGGAAGAAACTACCCTTTCAGATCTTTTTTCCCCATGTACTGGAGACAATTGCCTCTTCTGAAAAAGCTCCAGGCTACTCATATTTAGCACTTTGTTGTGAGAAAAAATTCCTTTGAAGCACCTCGATTTTTATTGTTTTGCTTCTGTACTATCATTTGTGTATTACTAAGATCAATTTACTCAATTTCTTCTTGATTTTTTTGCAGAAACTATATTTCTGACTTTTGTCTGCCTTAAATTGTCACTTATTTGCATCAGTTGTTCAGTGTGTGTTTTTACCTGAATTTTTCCTAGTGATTGTTTAGTCAGCCAATTCTGAGTTTTAGCTGTTTTGCTTTGTGACTGTTGCTGTCTGTCTGAGGAAAAAAA
The DNA here is from genome assembly GCF_019279795.1 of Protopterus annectens. Lineage (NCBI taxonomy): Eukaryota > Metazoa > Chordata > Ceratodontiformes > Protopteridae > Protopterus > Protopterus annectens. The sequence continues at coordinate 758,600,414 of NC_056726.1, read as the reverse complement.
AGGATTAGTAGTCCTTTTCTGCTGCCCTTTGTTAATAATTTGAAAGGTTTAATATTTTCTGTCAATCCGCAGTAATTTGTTTTTTTTTGTTCTGGCTCCGATTGTTATGGAAGGCAAAGTTTAAGAAGTGTAGATGTGGGGGGAAAATCCTCATGATAACAATTCACTGTGTGTCAGTTGTTTGGGCAAAAAGTACTTTTCTGAAGACTGTGAGATTCATGCTGGCTTTAAATTGTGTACAGTTAGAGAAGGAACAGGCTGGTTCTCTAAATATTTAGGGCTTGTATGTCTTTGACTCCTATTTCTTCTGATGTTGTGGTTCTGACTAAGGATAAAGATCTAAAATGTCAGCATAAGCCAGACCAGCCTGATACTGAGCAGGCTCAGATCACTCTCCAGGTTCAGTCCCTAGGAAGCAAACGCAGTAGGATGCTCCTTCCACTTCCATATCTGCTGTTGTTGGTAAGTGACCTGTCACAGTTCTTTCTGAGAGTTCTCATACAGGGGTTGTTAGTGTGCCATCAGATGTTTACCATTATGATCACTGGTGCAAGTAGTCCTACCTATATGGGTTGCATTCTGCACAAAATGCAGCAGTTGGCCATCTTCCAAAGCTTCAACATGCCCAAACCATTAGGATGAGCTGAGTTGAGATTACTAAAAAGAGTGGTTTGGATGTAAAGCCTTTCAGAGCTTCCTTGCCAATGAAGAGCCCTCCTCTTGCTGGCTTCTGATGATTGACAGCTGGCTAACTCTCTATTGCTGGGCAGGTAAAGATCATTCAGGACAAAAAGCCTTTCACATATACTTTTTATAATAAACACTGGACTTTTTCTGTAAAAATGAAAATTTTATGCAAGGAAAAATAATTATTATTGATGGCCAGATAACTTTCAGTAACCTTTTTAAACCGGAGCCTTACATTTTACTTTTGTGGGAAAAAGTTTTTTTTAATTAATTTAAAACTATTGTTTCTGAAGTAAAAATTGTGGTGCTCATCATTCCCACTGCTGCAGTAACCTTTGGCTGTTGGGCTGTTTCCTGGCTAGGGAGCAACAATCAGCCTACTTCAAAAGCTGTGGCTCCCACCCACATCTTCCCTCTGGCTAATGATTTTCCAGAACCAATCTGATAAATAGCATCCAGAAGGAAGTGACTTCAGTATTTTCTTGCCACATCACATGCAGGAATTAAGGAGCTTCTCAGGGACAGCAGTTGGACTGCAGCTTCATTTCTGGCAGATAAGTCACCTTTGGGGAACCCTTCCGCACAGAATGTTTTTAATCCTTTTTAAGATTAGATCGTATTTTTATTTCTAATTTTTGACTAAAAGTGGTATATTTTTCTTTGGGACCCTTTATTTGTTTACATATCTGTATTTTCCTGTCAGGAACAGCTGTTCTAGATTTACAGGCTTCTTTCTGTTATTTGAGGCAATTTTTATGTTGTAACAACGTTAAAATATAAATAAAAATGCTGGTTACTGCCACGGCACGCTTGCTTATAAACAGATAAATAAATAGGTAAATAACTCAGGCAAGCGTCGACAGAGTGAGAAATAACATCCAATGTGTAGAAAATCCAAGCAATCCAGTCTTCTGAAACAGATAAATCAGTTTATTGCACAGATGAACCACGATAAGCGCTTTCACTAACTAGTAGCTTCTTCAGATCACAAAGATGTTTATGTTGTGTACTGCTTTTGCAATTTTTGAGTTTAACGTAATGCTTTTGCAACTTTTAAGTTTAGTTGTTCAAACTATGAACACTATTTGTAGTGATTTTGTACTTCATGATGACTTACTAAAGTGTTTTTCAGTAGTGAAAGTGCAGGCAAAGGAACTAGTGTTCAATTAGGGATTTTATGTACTACTTCCGCATCTACTTTGGTTTTGGGACTCTTTGAAGAATGACTGTGTGTGTGTGCTGCTTGTGAACATTTTGTGATAACTTGCCCTCAACAGACTCTTTCTAGCACTGCTTACTGGCAAGTAGGCTTCTCAGTTACTGCATGGATACTCAGTCCAGTCCTGCTGGTTATTTTTACAAATGAATGTCCCACAGCGTACACCTATTTTATCTACTTTGCCAGCCCTGGTGGATGTATTTAATGCTGCCTGCAATAATCTTGATTCCCATTCATGAGTCCCTAAAAAGGCAGATAGACTTTATAGGGTTTCCCAGGTTAAGAAATTCTTGTTTCCTCACCTTCAGTCTGATATTTGTGCCTCAGCTGGCAATAGGCTTTTAATGAATACTAACCCCTTTACAAGGGATAAAGAAGGTAAGGTGTTGGATAGATTTGGGAAGAAAATTTTCTCTTCAACCACTTTGGCTTTTAGAATTCTGAAGTATCAGGGCCATATGTGGAATTTTGTTGCATTGTGTTGAAACCTTAAGGGAGTACTCTACTAATCTGCTTTCAGAGAGAAATCCTTTGTGAATCCTATTATTTCTAATATTCTTCTGGTCTCTAAATGTTCCCTAAAGAGGGTGTATGTTTGTGCCAATACTGTGACAAGGGATACTGCTCCTGACTTACGGAGGTACAACTGGGTGTGTATCCAAAGGTTCACAGATTAAATCAAATGTTGAATTCTGGCTTAGATGAAGAAGTTGTCTTTGATTCTTCTGCTACTCTGGTCCTCAAACAGTAAGATGAAAGAGGAAAATTAGGTCATGGAGTTAACAGACATTATCAAGTCCCCCATTACAAGTCAAGTAGATCCTCTATTTCATTCAGAAACTATCTAAACATTGCCTGACTCTTCTGGGAAATAGGGCAGGGAGAAGAGCTGTTAGGAGGGGATCAACATTAACAACACACAGTGATTTTTTTCTGTAAAGGGTACAAGGTACATATTTAATGTGACTATACCGCCATTATTTTCCCTGTTCCTTTTGTCATAAAAACTCCCTTTACATTCACATGCCAACTCTATAAATAATAGATCCAGTGTCTTTAGGCCATAGGGGCAAAAGTGTTTATTTCAGATTGTTTCTGATTCCAAAGAAAACTTACCTGGAGACATGTTCAAGAGCTTTTCCTTCTCAGATTCAGTGTGTTTGGTCACAGTTGATTCTCTGTATTACCCTTTGGGAATACTCTTACAGCTGTAGATAACTCAATATGCCTAGCCCCTGAAATAGCTCTTTGCAACTTTCCAACATTCTCACATGTCTTTTGGACAACTTTCTCCCATTTTCAGTCTTTTCCCCAGGGATCAGGGTCTTTACTATGGATTGTCTACTTCCTCATCAGTCTGGGGTTCCAGACACACATTCAAAACCAAAACCCGTCTCTGACTCCATCATACAGGACTGGGTTTCTAGGGATCCACCATTATCATTCTTTGGAATTTCAGATTCCAGTCTTGGGATTTATTAAGAAGGAACTGCATGGGTGGAAACTGTACCTACTTCAGAATTCAGGTATTCATTTTTCCTCATATCCCAACACAATCTGTTTGCTTAGGGAACAGTTATGAGAATAAACAGGTGTGGCCTGTGGGGCGTGTCAGACAGGCCAAAGCACATCCATGTCAAACAAGATACTACCTGTGATGCATTTTATAAGATCTCATTATCTGGGATCTCAGGCACCCTTGCATGTTATTACAGACTACCACAGTGATGTGGCATGTTAACTACCAGAGGGACCCCGGTTCTTTCTCTCTGTGCTGGCTGGCTATGGTAGCTTGCAATGTAGCTCTTCAGCATTTCTTGATCCTCCAAGCATCTTGCATCCTGTCTAAGCAATATGTTGTGGTAGACAAGCTGAGTAGGACGAGGATAGACCCTCATTATTGGAAATTACTTGAGAGAGTCTTCCTGGGATTTATCCAGTTGTGGGGAGCATCTCAAATAGATCTGTTTGCCTCCTTTCAAAACAGTCACCTAACCAGATTGTTGCAGGACTCCATGCAGGTGGCCCAAGGGAGCAGATACATTTCCATTGATATACAGGATCATTCTCATGATTCTGAGTGACTCTCCAAAGATCTTTGTGATGATTTCTCTCAGATGTAGACAGCAGCTGTACTTCTTTCTCATGGAATTGGCCAGGGGCAATTATTGCAAACTTCTATGCACACAAGACTAGGGAAGTTTGGTATACCCCAATCTCCAACAGCTATTACAGCTGAGTGCCTGGATAATTCCATTCTGACATATTTTGAGCACCTCTTTCAAGAAAATATGTAGTGGGTTCTCAGGGAGGCAAGAAAACCTGCAACTAGAAAACTGTATTTTGGAGAGTGCAGAATACTTTTTTATTTGGCGCCTAGACAGTAAACAGGGCCCTAATAGGGTTTATGCACCACTGGTTCTCAAATATTTGCATGAGTTAGTATTTTATTTCTCCATCAAGGTTCATCTTGCATCTATTTCAGCATGACTACCCATGACCCCACCCCTGATCGCTGTTTCTCATTAAACAACTATTGGAAGAGGTTTTACACATGAGGCCACCTAGAAAAAAAAGTGCCTCCTTCTCGGGGCCATAACTTTTTGCTGGGAAAACTAAACAGGTCTCTCTTTGAACTTGATGTGGCAGATTTAAGGTTCATTATTTGGAAAACTGTTTTTATTGCTCTGACGTCTGCAAGAAGAGCATCTGAGTTACAAGCTCTCCTGGTGGGTGAACCTTATCTGCTATTCCATAAGGATACTGCTACTTTGGGTATAAATGAGGAATCTGTTCTTAGTCTTAGAGTTTACTTTGAATCAGGCTATCAGTCTCCTAGTGTTTTACCCAGAACCTCAAAACCAGGGATAAAAACAATTCTACATATGAAAACAACTCGGATACTGTATTGATAGTCATTTAGAAAAGCTATTCAGTTATTTATTTGTTATGATGGGACTAAGAACAACCTGTCTCAAAACAAACTATTTCTAAATGGCTGTTCTCAGCTCTTGCTTTTTGTTATTCTCACCATGGCATATTGTTCCAGGCAGTATCAAGGCACACTGTACAAAACTGTATCCTCTCTGATGGCATACTGGAAAGGGATGAACTCTAGAAGCATTGTAAAGACCGATACTTGGCCCTGTATACATACATTCGCAAAGCATTGCAAAGTGGATTCCTTTTCCATGTCCTGAGATAGCTTTGTAGGGTTCCTTCTCCAGGGACTAATGGGCCTTTGCCCTTCCTCCTCTCAAGTTGGATAAGCTATGGTAATCAATCCAAATAGCCAAAATATTACTGCAGCAGTTGGAATTATGAACATAGTACAGTTGTGTAAGACCTTACCATAACAGTAAATGTTCAAATTCCATACTATTGCTTGTATATTTTAATTTTTTTTTTGAGGATATAACATGCATTTGTATTTATATATGATCAGAGGTTCAGGATGAGGTTGCTTCCTATTTTTTTCTATGGGCAAGAAAGTTCTGAAGTCACTTCCGTCTGGCTGCTATTTGTCTGATTAGCCAATCAGCAGCCAGAGAGTTGGTGTGGGTGGGAGCCAGAGCTTTTGAAGCAGGCAGTTGTTGCTTCTTAGACAGTAAACAATCCAAATAGCCAAAGTCTACTGCAACACTGTAGAATTCGAACATCTATTGTTATTGATAAGTTCTTACACGTGTGCTTTATTTTACTTTTAGGAGCTGGGGCAATTGTTTAAAGTGCTTTTTACTGTGTTTTTTTGTGGAAAAAGTTACTTTTTTACTTTATATTTGTTTTGCCGACTACAGCTGCCAGACATTTTTGAGAATCTGGCACCTTTTTTTGACTTAACCATGGATCAGCTTATTGGTTCCAAAGTTCTTCCTTCTTCAAGCCAGAAGAAGAACAATTTTAAATAGCCTTTGCTACCACAGTAGGCTCCTAAAGTCCATCAGTCACAGATAGATTATTGCTGTGACCATTAGTGATTCCTTAGGCCTTTCATTTTTTCCTTGAATTCCTCTGGTGTATTCCCAATAGTTACCATGGAGTGGGGGTTGCACATGTCCACTGCAACTGTTGGATTACCCTTGTTATGCAAGGGAGAACCACTCATGTCGGTCCTTGAGAAGTACCAGGGAATCCCTCGAAGCCTAGCCACACTGCTATACCTATGTCTAGGGAGTTTTTTTTCTGGCAAAAGTGGTCTGCTGCTTCAGAGTATCATGTCAAAAAGAAGCAAAAACTTAAAAACATATATTCTTCTATCTCTGTCACTTTGGACAGGAGTGCCTTATTTGGCTTAAGTCATGATGTAGTAAAGGCTCTGTTTCTGGTAAAGAAAAGGGGGTTCTTCATTTTCTGCTGAGGTTGTGGAACCCGAGGTACATCAAGCTACTTCTCAGTTGCTTGCTACTGAGAGCCCGTTGGAGGCCCGTATGGCTCCTGAGGCCTTGCAGCTTGCTGATGCATCCAAGGAACTGCATCTCATAATTTCTGAATGACCACGTGGGGCTCCTCAAATTTTAGTTAAAGAAGAGATCCCAGGCTCACTAATAGAAGTCAGAATGGGTTCCAAACCTCAGTCACTTAAATCCCACCTTACTACTCACACTTTTAATATCCACCTATTGCAAGTGTCCTATCTCATTTGCATCTCTTTCTCTTTTTGTTGATTAAAAAATGTTTTTGTACTGCATGTTATGCACATTATTATAATATGTATGTAAACTTCATTCACAGGCCCTTTGTTCATTTCTAATGTTCTCATGTAAAGCATATTATTGTAATGTTTGCATAAAACTTCATTGTCAGATGTTTTTCTTTTTTGTAATTTTGTAATAACTGTCTGGAGCTATTCTCCTTGGGTCTCCACTGAAAACGGGCCACTGGCTCAGTTGGACTAAACCGGTTAACAAATGACAAATAAATAAATAAAATAAATAAATGTGTCATCCAGGTGGACAACATGTGTAAAAAGAAGAAACAGAGGACTAGGCATGTAGCCTGTCCCTCGGCAGCTAGGGAAAAGGTGTGGATAGACTTTACACAGGGGTTGTTCAAAGCTATTATGTCATTGAATCCTCCCTCTCTTATGGGTCTCTGCAACCACCAGCTACTCCTTAAAAACCTTTCCTGGTTTCCTTCTCTTCTGATGATGAACAGGACTACAGCTTTGATCATTCTATGTATTGTTCCTCACAGCTGCATTCTCAGGACAAACTCTTCTGACAAAGAGGACGACTCCTCACCAGATTCCCAATTGAGGATGCTTACTGTCCCTCTTGTCCTTGAGGCATTCTAGAACACCTTTCAATCCACCTCTTCTGCATCTGATTTTCAACCACCAGCTCCTAAAAGATCAGGCAGGTTTTACAAGGTTTCTGATGACCTAAAACATTTATACAAAAATCTAGTAGCAGACACCTCTGCAGTATCTCTCCAGATAAGCCCTCTAATCTTCTGCCCAGTGCTAATGCCCTACCTGTGGACAAAGATATTGGGGGCTATGGATAGTTGTCGATAAATAGTTTACACCTCTGCTACCCTTGCCTTTAGGGCAATTAACTACCATACTTAAATGACAAAATTATTGATCTGTATCCTGCATTCCTTAAAGTTGTACAGGATCCTCCTACAGTAGACTCTAAGCATCAAATGCAGAGCTTACTATCGTAAGCCACTCAGATTGCCAGACACAGCATAAAGTGCAGTTATAGTGCTGTGGATGCTTCTTTTAGGACAGCTGCCACTGGATCTGTTATTCACGTTATTCCTATACCATAGGAACTGCCCATCTAAATGTAGTTCCTTCATTATAAGAGAAGCTAGGATAGCTCAGAAACAAAGGAAAACCCATAGGAAAAGGTAGTCTGATAAAACCCATGGGGAACCTCCAGCAGGGAGGACTCTCTTTGGAAGCAAAAATCTGAGACTACCTGTGCAGCACCCTACCCCCTACCCTCAGTCCTATTACTCCTATTTTCCAAAGACTGCCACTCTTCCTGGACAGCTGGGAAGCTATTACCACAGACAAGTGGGTCCTCTCCATCATCAAGGAAGGTTATTGCATGTCTTGGGAAAATATTTCTCCTCTGAAAGGCATGCTATAACCTCTTCAAAATGAAATATTCCTTCTGGCCCCCACTATTTAAGACCTCTTGAATCAGGGGACCATCGAGCAAGTCCCAAAGGACTTCATGGGAGAGGGGTTTTACTCCAGGATTTTTCCTAGTCCTAAGGAAAGAAGGGGAGTGGAGACTCATCCTGGACCTGTCTCTAAGGTACCAGTTTTCAAAGTGCTCCCTCTTCACACTCTTCTGCCTTTGATCCTCCCCTAGGCTTTCTTAGTTTCACTGGATCTGAAGGATGCATGCCAATGCATACTAATTTATCCTTTTTGCAGGAGATTCCTCAAGTTTTTATCTGACTCCTGTTATTTTCAGTTTACTGCTTTGCATTTTGGCCTTTTTCATATCTCAAGATTATTCAGTGTGTTTGTCTCCAGTATTAGCTTTCCTTTGCACTCAGGGAATCCAGATTTACCTCTACCTGGATGCTCGACTGATCCAGACTCTCTTCATAAATTCTTCTTTAGCATCTACACTTCACCCACCAACTTCTGACAAGTCTAGGTTTCACTGTAAATTACAAAAAAATCCCATGTTGTGCCTATACAGGATCTGTTTTTCATGGGCTGCATACTGGACATAAAGAAAATGCATACCTTCCTTTCCCAGGAGAACATTGACAGTCTGTCCATTTTTCCCCCAAAATCTCTCCTCTACAGCCAATTACTTAGCAAGGGAGATGCTAAGGATTTTGGGATTCTTGGCAGTAACCATGCTATGCTCCCCCCTAACCAGACTTCTTATGAGAAAAATACAATGGTACTTGAAATCTGTGTGGTCCCTGCAGTATCACCCCTTGGACACCCTGATTCTCCCTCCTCCCTTGTCTCCAAAAGGAGTTACTGTGATGTAAGGGACAAGTCATCCTCAACCAAGAACTGCCATTCACACCATCTGCTCCTCTTCAGTAGGTTCACACAGATGCCTTGGACGAGGCATGGGGGTATGGACAGGATCACCCCGAGTGTAGGGGAAATGGCAACCTCTGTTCCTGAAAGAATTTATCTATTTAAAGGAAATGTGGGCTCTGCTGCAAGCTCTTCAGATTTTCCACTCACCTTTGGAAACCCGGGCCTCTTACATGAAAAACAGGGAGGCACCAGGTCTTAACAACTGTGCAGGTTAGCACAGATGGCATGGAACTTGGCAACCCGAATAATGTCACACTTACAGCCACATACATCTCTTCACAAGACAGTATGTCAGCATACTTCCCAAGCTGCTGCCTGGTGGACCCCCATAAATGGAATTTGAACAGAGAGGTTTTCCAGATGATACCCTTCAGTGGGACACTCCTCAGGTAGACCTCTTTTCATCACCAACCAACCATCATCACCCCCGATTCTGCACCAGGGAACCTTGTGCTACAGCCTGGAGGACAGATTCCTTTTCCTTCCAATAGACAGGAAAGTTTCTTTATGCTCTTTCTTTGCTGCCTCTTTTTCCAAAAATTCTTCTTAAGACACAAAAGGAAGCACCCAAACTCCTTTTACAGGAACAATTTTAGGTGAGGCAGCATTGGTTTCCCCTGCTATTTCACCTGAAAAGGGGAAAGCACAGGAAAATTCCTCTTCAACCAGTCCTGATAATGCAGCAAAAAGGATTGCTGCTTCATCCAAACCTTGCAAGAAAAATATCTGAGTTGCAAGCTCTTAAGGTGGGTCAGTCTTGAATCATTTTCCACAAATATAGGGTTTACTTGAGAACTAATCCTTCATTTATGCCTAAAACAGGTATCCTAATATACTTTTAGCCAAGGTACTCATCCCCCTGTCTCATTTCCAAAACTTAAAAAATAAGGAGAAAGGATACTCAAGGGTCTTGGATGACCGCAGAAAACGTACCAATCTTGACTGTACAAAATTTTTTTAGGGACACTGATTAGTTGTTCATATGTTCAGCATATTGATCACTGCTGCAGCAGCCTAAGTTATATGAGTTATATAACAACTGGCCAGCTTCCAAAGCAAAAGGTCACCTTCCACACACCCAAACTGTTAGCTCGAGCTGAGCTGACTAAAAGACAGGTTTGGGTGCCATGGCTTTAAGCTTTCCTGAAACCAAAGAGATGATTCTTTTTGGGCTTTTGAGGATTGACTGTTTCTGCTGTTCCATTGTGGGTTGTAAGTCCCTTTGTGGAAAAAAATGTTCCAGATATTATTGTATTTATTGTTTAAACTTACTTTCCTCTTGACATTTTTAAGCTGGGAATATATTTTTGACTGTTATATAACTATTTTAAATGGGAGCCACTTTTCTTTCTGACAGTTTGAAAGTTGTTTTAAACATTCTAAAACTGTTTTGTCTGTTGAGAAACTGTTTTTAAATTACTTTTTTGGGGGGAGGGGGCGGTAACGTGTATTAGACTTAACTTTTCCCAGTTAAAAGAGTAAAATGTAATTTTAAATACATTTTATATTTTACTGGCTTGTGACGCTTAGCTTCCCAGGGAAAGAACCTGACCATGGAACAAGCTACCGGTTCCATAGTCAGTCCTTCTTCCAGCTACAAAAAGGAAAAGTTAACTAGACAGCCTTTATCACCACAGTAGGCTAGCAATTTGTCTCAGCTATAGGCGTGTGACCCTGCTTTCACCAAAAGCTGGCTCCTCAGACCACTTATTTTTTACCATGGATCTCTCAGGTGTTGCCCATACAACCACTATGGACTGGGGGTTAACCACATCATCTGTGGCTGTTGAGATCCCTTTAGTGGGCATGAAAGGTCAACTCTTGTTGGTCTTGGGAGAAGAAGGAGCAGGGAAGGTTTCTCTGTTTAGTCAAAATATTGTGCCCAACCCTGAGGAAGCTGTTGCTGCCATTAATAAACCTACTTGCTACAATTTTCCAGTCAAAATAAAATGGAAAGCTTATCTTCTGTTGCAGCAGTTCCACTGGAAAAGAGTAGTTTGAGGTCTGGCTCAGGGTCTTGTACAGGCTATTGACCTTTCTTATAAAGTTATTGATGGTAAAAGAAAAAGGCATTCATCTTTTCCTGAAGAAATTGAATCTGTAGAGGAATGTGATGAGGCCATTTGCAAGTTTGTTTTCTCATATTTCTGATACATACTCATAAGAGAGTATGGCATCTGAATCTCCCTGTAAGGGCATGTCCTTCAAGGATGCATCTGCAGTCATCACATATGGGTTGTCCTGCCTCAGGCAGCCCTTCGGTCGGCCGGATTCCAAAGTCTGGGTCCGGCGTCGGCTGATGTCGCCCCTTCCCCGACGTCAGAGTGCCTGGGGTATAAAAGCGTCAGCCGACGCCATCTTCCTCAGTCTTTCTTGCCGCGTGGTGCCCGAAGCAGAAGCAGTTCGCGAGTGCCGGTTGGCTAGCTCCCGTAAATTCGCTATCCGAAGACTTCAAAAGTTAATAACTGTTTAACTTGTGGGAAACAAATACCTCATAAGGATTTCCACTCTTACTGTCTTCCCTGCTTAGGCCCAGACCACGACGTCTCAGCCTGTTCAGCCTGCGCTTCCTTCAACCGACGCACTCTTAGACGTCGGTTGGAGTTCGCAGAAGAGTTTTTTGGGGCTAGTTTTTCATACAAAATGCCGTCGGAAACCCCAACATCACATTTAATTAAGAAACGGAAGGACAAGGACCGACACATGCGGTAGGCCTACCGCAAGTGTCTCGGTCTCGGCTGATACCGAGTCCTTGGAACTTCCGAACCCTGAAACAATACAACCAACAGCCTCGGCCCCGGAGGCTCCTACCGAGTCGGTTACAGAATTGCCTTCAGAAACTGGTGTATTGGAATCTTCCGACACCATACCTTTAGACAAAGTTACACCAGCACGTGGTGCAGCCAGGCCTCCTGCATCCATGTCCATTAAGGCCTTCACCAGGGCAAAAGCTGCAAAGCACACTAAAGCCATGCCTCCCAGGGTTATTCCTCAGGGACCTTCTTCTAGTTCTCAGATTCTAACCTTAGCAGAGGACCTTATCTCTTTAATCAGGGGCTCTCAGCCCCATCCGGACAGGGGCTCCCAACCTCCTCTAGACAAAAGGCCCAGGGTGGATCCCCCGGATCCCCTTTCCTCAGAGGAGGCCTCTGATGGCTCGGATCACTCAGATTACCAGGAAGAGGCTTATTCGGCCTATGAGGATTCAGATGCAGAGGAATCTATCCCCTCAGCCTCCCCCCCCTGAAGAGTTTTCCTTTGGGGAGACCCTTCACACTATGAGAGAGCATTTCAAATGGCAGGGCCAGGAATATTCTGATTCCAGGAAAAGACTAAGAACTTTTCTTCATTTACCTCAGCATAGACCTTTGGCTATTCCTCCTGTTTTAAATGTCATTGATGATGTGTATACTGACTCCAGTATGACCCCTGACACTCTGCCTCCGGCCCCTGTTAAGCCCGATAGGTATTACAGGGTCCCGGACACACATAATTTTCTTTGCAAGGCCCACTCTGCTGATCCTGAAACTATTTCACAGGGCCCTAAAGGGGTTGCAGCTGTTACTACTAAGAACCCACTCCCCTCTGCAAAGGAGTCCAGGGCATTAGAGAGATGGGGTAAAAAAGTGTATACTTCTGCCACTCTTGCTATGAGGGCATTAAATTGTCAATTTCATATGATTCAGTACCAAGAATATTTTTTAGAAGAAATGCATAAGAAACTGTCTTCTACTGAACCCCTTGACCGTAAATCCCTTCAGGATCTGGTACATAACTCCCAGCAGGTTAGCAACCATTTCTTACAGTGTGGTTATAATGCATTGGAAGCTTCATGTAGGTCAGCAATGACAGGTGTTGTCATATGTAGGCATGCTTGGCTGAAGGAACAATCTCTGCCAGACCATGTTAAAGCTAAGCTTTTGGATGCTCCACTGGAAAAGCAAAAGTTATTTGGTTCCACTGCTCAAGAAGTCCTAAAGAAATTTGAGGAAAAGGCAAAATCTGTACAAACAGTTAAGGATTTTCTTCAAGTCCAACCGCCAAGATTCATCAGAAATTGGCCTTCCAAGAATTGGTCCTTTCCGGACACAGAAAGTTTTCAAAGGGGCAGGAACAGGCGTGCCAGAGGTAGAGGGCAAGCTAGGGGCTCCTACAGAGACCGTCAATGGCAATCTCCAATCCAGACAGGCAGTTCAGGACCTGCAACTGCTGCACAAGGACAAACTCAATGACTTTGCTTTGACTCCACCAACCAGGGCTCAATTTGAAGCACCTTTGGGTGGAAAGCTTTCTTTATTCTCAAACAATTGGCACAGCATTACAAGAGACAAATGGACACTCCAAATAATAGATAACGGATACAGGTTCCATTTCCACACATTGCCAAAAAGAAAAGGCATGCCAGGTCTGCCACCAAATCAAAGGGCAGAGGCTTTGAAACAAATCTCAAGCTTACTACAAATGAAAGCCATAGAAAAAGTTCCTATTTCAGAACAAGGCCAAGGATTTTACTCCAGGCTATTCCTTGTTCCAAGAAAAGAGCATCAATGGAGACCAGTTCTCGACTTGTCCGCACTAAATACTTATCTCATTGTGCCAAAATTCAAAATGCTGACTCTACAGCAACTCCTGCCCATGCTGGGCAAGGGGTCTTGGCTGGTGACTCTAGACCTCAAGGAGGCATACCTGCATGTCCCTATCAGACAAAGTTGCAGGAGACACCTCAGATTTCTTGCAGGGTCAGAGCATTATCAATTCTCAGCATTACCCTTTGGCTTATCTACTGCGCCCAGAGTATTCACGAAATGCCTGGCATCAGTAATAGCACACTGCAGACTTCAGGGGATTCAAATATACCCATATCTGGACGACTGCCTTATACAAGCGGACAGCCAACAAACTTTGATAAAGGACTTAAATTATGCCATCAATCTTCTACAGGCCTTGGGATATACAGTCAATATGCACAAATCAAGACTTGTTCCATCCCAAAGAATAACCTTTCTGGGTGCGGATCTAGATACAACCACCAAAATGGCTTATCTCACAGAAGAAAAACAAAGACAGCTACCGGATTACTTCAAGAATCTGACAAGACAAACTCAGCTGACTGCAAGGAAAATCCTGCAGGCCCTGGGTTACATGGCATCCTGTATTCTTTTGATTCCACAAGCAAGGCTACATATGAGAAAGCTACAGTGGTACCTAAGGAGTTTATGGACTCAGCACAGTCACAGTTTAGAAACTTTAATCCCACTCTTTCCATGCCTTCACAAGGAATTTCTGTGGTGGGCTCAGGCCAGCCAGTCCAACAGGGGGTTGCCCTTCACAAAGCCAAAAACATCCCAAACTATTACTACGGATGCTTCAGACCTAGGTTGGGGAGCACACATGGAGGGCAGAGGTATCCAAGGACAGTGGTCACAAAAGGAGCTACGCATGCACATAAATCAAAAAGAAATGCTAGCAGTGATACATGCAATCGAGGCCTTCAAACTCTTTCTGCATCAAGGCCACCTACTAATAAGGACAGACAACACCACAGTTATGTGGTACATAAACAAGCAAGGAGGTACCCATTCCTACCCTCTTTGCAGACTGGCAATGAATCTATGGGATCTTTCCTTGAAACTCAATATACAGCTACAAGCTCAGTTTGTGCCAGGGAAAGACAATACAATGGCGGACAGCTTAAGCAGAAATATCATGGATGCGCACGAATGGATGCTGCACCCAGACATCTTCCAACAGATAACACGATCTTGGGGGAGCCCGGACATAGATCTATTTGCATCCCCCCACAATCATCAACTGAAGAAATTTTGCTCAAGAACATACCACCCACAAGCGTGGAAAGTGGACGCCCTCTCTTTCAGCTGGAGAAATCTAACAGTGTATGCATTTCCACCTATCCCATTAATGACCAAGGTGTTACTGAAGATCAGGACAGAGCAACCAAAAGTGATTCTGATAGCTCCGGACTGGCCAAGACAGCACTGGTACCCACTGCTAAGGAGCATGTCACGTATGATACCATGGCCTCTACCTCTATGGCCACTTCTACTGACACAGCACAGATACAAAACTCTACATTCCAACCTGAAAACATTGCAGCTAACAGCGTGGAGAATACCTTGACTCCTCCTCAGGATAAACTATCCCAGAGAGTGAAGGATATTATTATGGAAGCTCGCCGCCCTTCCACAAGAAAGGTATATTCAGCAAAATGGAAAAGATTTCTCATCTGGAACACCACAAAGGGCCTAGATGCGACAGTGATGAACATGGCACATATCCTGGAATATTTGGCAGAAATGTTCCACAATGGTCTGTCTTACTCTTCTATTAAAATTCATGCTTCAGCAATTTCAGCAGAGTACAATACTGATCCGCCTGTTTTTTCTCATCCTCTCCTAAGACAGTTTCTAAGAGGAATCAAAAACATCAAGCCTCCTCGGAAACCACCTCTACCTGCTTGGGACCTTAACTTCGTGTTGGAAAAACTAATACTGCCTCCATTTGAACCAGCAGCATCTGCAGATCTACAGTACCTTTCATGGAAGACTGCCTTCCTCCTGGCAATAACCTCAGCAAGAAGGGTCTCAGAGTTGCAGGCCCTGATAGCAGTGCAACCATTCATTATTTTCCACCAGGACAGAGTTTCATTGAGAACTAACCCTACCTTTATGCCTAAGGTGGTATCCAGGGTTTCATTGAATCAAGCCATTCACTTGCCTACCTTCTTCCCAAATCCACAAAATAAAGGGGAGAAATTGCTGCACACCCTGGACATTCACAGACAGTTGCGCTACTACTTGGACAGAACTAAAGGTTTCATAAAAGCTGACCAGCTGTTGGTAGCATATGCTGCTGGTACTCAAGAAAAAGCAATTTCCAAACAGACTATTTCAAAATGGATAGGAAATTGCATTCACTTTTGTTACTCCTTTCATGGAAAGATTGTACCAGCTAACATTAAACCTCATTCTACGAGAGCTACAGCCACCTCCACAGCCTTCTTAAGAGGGGTGGCTACCAAGGACATTTTAGAAGCTGCCACATGGAGCTCCGTGCATACATTTGCCAAGCATTACAATTTACCTTTATATTCCAGATCCAGAGCAGGCTTTGCTACGGCTGTCCTGCAGGGTATCTTAGCTACACCATCCTTTTCTTAGTTCCTCCACCCCCAGATAGGCTATGGTATTCTACCCATATGTGATGACTGCAGATGCATCCTTGAAGGACATAGTACAGTTTTGTACCTACCATAAATGTAGATGTCCGATAGGTATGCATCTGCAGTCAGGTTTACCCTCCCTCCTTCCCCTCTGTGGTATTCCTAGGGTGCTTACCCCTCTATTAGCTAGCTGGGGGGATCTATTATGGTGTATTTGTTTGTATATATGTATATATTTTTGCAAATGTTTGGATTTCTATTGCATTTCTCCAAATTTAGCCTTCCTAGAGGGCACCTGGCATCTGGGGCAAGAAAAACTGAGGAAGATGGCTTCGGCTGATGCTTTTATACCCCAGGCGCTCTGACGTCGGGGAAGGGGTGACATCAGCCGACGCCAGACCCAGACTTTGGAATCCGACCGACCGAAGGGCTGCCTGAGGCAGGACAACCTATATGTGATGACTGCAGATGCATACCTATCGGACATCTACATTTATGGTAGGTACAAAACTGTACTTTCTCTTTCTCTGCAACTATTTCTAGAATGTGCCAGTGTTTTCAGTAGGAGAACTCTGAGGTTTTTCAGTCACTCAGAAGACACTATGAGCTGTTTCAACTGGAATTTCCAGAACCTTTACCCATTCTGCCAGTGCTTTCATCTTGTGGTGTGTGTATGTCACAGCCTGTGGTTTCCCCTGACAGCCAGCCTGTTGTATTTAAGAAAGCAGACAGAATGTACAAAGCTACTCAGTCTTTCAAGTTTTTATACACTCATCCCAGACCTGACCAATCAGTCATAGCTTTAGTTAATCCAGCTAATATCAAGCATTTTGTTCATTCTAATCCTCTCCCTTCAGACAAGGATGATAAAAATAATTGTTAAATGTGTGAAAAATACATGCTTCTGCAACTTTGATTTTTAGAATTTTGAATAGTCAGGCTCATATGTTAAACTTTATTCTGACAAATTGTAGATAAAATATGTCTCATACTTTCACATTTTCCTCCTATGAGGAAAACCTGCTTTGTTTGGTTTAGTTTCTTCCATTTTCAGGTCACTACTAATTTTGTGAGTTTAGGACTCTGTGGATACTACATCCAGAGTTGTTGCCACTGGTACTCTGTTGATAAGGTTTTCCTGGCTGTGTTCTTACAACCTCACAGAAGATGTAAAAATGGGATTTTAAATTCTTCTTTGGTCAGATGTTCAGTTTTTGGAGACTCTGCTGCAGAATTTATCAAAAATGTGATGAGAACAGTAAGGTGATACAGAGAATCTCTCAGATTTCAGCCCTCATTCTCAAAAATTTCCAAGGGATTTTTCTGCTGTCACATTCATTTTTCACAAGAAAGATAATAAACAGTCTTAGCAAAATGCTGGTAAGCAGACATTCAAAAAATGCCTGGGGAAGTTCCAACAAAGGACAGACAAATAAGGCAAAATGACTATGCAAGGTAACTAGTCCCAGATGGCAGTGGTTAGAAATTCCTCCTTTCCAGGAACTTATTCCACATCCACCAGACATAAACCTGTTTCCCCCTGTCCTACAACACATGCTGTCTTAGTGGGTAGTAGAAACAGCTCCCCCATCCCAGTTGAGAAAAGGTTTTTATTTAAGAGTATTTTTGGTGCCAAAGAAAGAAAATGCCTGGAGACCATTTCTGAAACTTTCTTTCCTAAACCAGTATGTGATAGTGCCTCAGTTCAAAATGTTGTCACTTAACTTGTTATTCCTCCTTCCTCATTTGATTTTTTTGGTAACCTTAGCTTTGAAAGATGCTTTTCATTACATTCCTTTTCATCCACATTGTGGGTGTTTGTTAAGGTTTTGCTTGTCTGTATCACATTAGCTGTTTTATATGTTTAAATGTGGGTGCTCTTTTTTCCTGTTAGATTAATAGTTGTGTAAAGTATCTGAAAAACATTTTTTTGTGGAGAAATTGTTTTTCTTTTACTTTTTGGAGGGGCTATCAAAGTGTTTTAATGTGCTTTTGCTGTGTTTTTCTGTGAAAAAGGTGACTTTTAAAGACTTGCAGTTTTTATGGCACTGGCTGCTTGTCTTATCTGGGAAAGAGGCACCATTTTTGGTATGACCATTGAACAAACTACCGTTCCCATGGTTGGTCCTTCTTCCAGCCACAAAAAGAAAAAGCTAAGCAAACAGCATTTGCCACTACAGTAGGCTATAGATTTTGCCTCAGCTGCAGGCGAATGACTCTGCTGTGGCCATTTATTGTACCTCAGACCATTAATCTTTATCCAGGATCCCTTGAATTGTCAGGCTCATGTGTTAAAGTTTGTTGTGACTAATTTTGAAAACATGAGGATTGTTTTTATATGCAGTTTCTTATTGTGAGGAAAATCTGCTTTAAATAATTCTGTTGCACAGGTCATTACTAATTGTTTACAGTGTCTGTATGACTCAGTTGATACTTCTTCCAGGGCTATGACCACTGGTACTGTTTTGAGGAGGTTTACAGGGGTGCATTTTCAGAACCTCCCAGATGATATTAAAAATGAGATTTTAAATTTCCCTTTGAATAGAGATTTTGTTTTTGGCCCCACGGCTACAGAGGTGATCAAAAAGTGTGATGAAAGGGGTAAGCTGATCATGGGAATCTCAACAAAACTCAGGTAAACAGATGTTTAAGAAGAGATGGCAAGATGATTTCAAAAAGAAACCTCAAACCTTATAAAACCAAGGACAGTCGAAAAAGTCTGAATGACTATTCAAATTCAAGAGACCTTGTGACCCCCTCCCACTCTGGCTCCCCCTTTTTCCAGAATGTCTGCATCTTCATTTTTCTCTTTGGCAACAGATACTTTTAGACAAATGGGTTCTGAACAGCATTCATCAAGCTTACAGATGGCGGTGGAATGAAATTGCTCCTTTCCAGGGGGCCATTCCTCATCCTCTAGTTCTGACTTGTTTCCATCGGTTCTTCATCACACACTGTCCTAAGGAGTAATGGAACCAGTTCTTCCTTACCAGGTAGGGAAGGGTTTTTATTGAAGGAGGTTCTTAGTGCCAAAGACAGAAAATGCTTAGAGACCAGTTCTGGATCTTTATTTCCTAAACCTGTTTGTGATGGTGCCTAAATTCAGAATGATATCACTTCACAACCTATTACCCCTTATTCCTCTTTCAAGTTTCCAGGTAACACTTTACTTAAGATGCTTATCATCAATTGCCTCTTCATCCAGACTTCAGATGTTTCTTAAGGGTTTGTGTGTCTGGATTACATTATAAGTTCCCTGCCTTATCCTCTGGACTATCCACTGCATCAAGAGTGTTCATAAAGTGTCTAGCTCCAGTTATAGCTCAATGCAGGCTGCAATTTATCCACATTTTTACATATTTAGATGACTTGCTTATCTTTGTAGAGTTTTTTTTTTCAAAGTGTCCGGAGTCTCTCTCTCTCTCTGTCTTGGGCTAAAGATCTCTTACACATGCCAGGACTCCAAGAGAACACTGAGAGGTCTTCTCCTTCACTTGTGTTCCTGGGATGTAAGCTAGACACCTCAGTTCAGTGATATTTTCTTCCACAGGGTAAAAGCTATCTATATGTAGATCCATGTCTAAGGTTATCCACTCAAACTTTGGTCACTGTGAAGGAATACCACAGTATTTTGGGTCTCATGGCTTCTATGATTCTCATGACACCCCTGGCAAGACTCTACACAAGAAAGAGTAGTATCTGAAGTGTCTTCGGTTCCAGCACCAACACCTTTGTCTTTTCAAATCCCAGTTTGTCAAAAGAAAAATCATTTGGTGGAGATGACAGATATCCTTAAATCCAGGTCTCCCATTCTCCATCCCTGCTCCAAAGCAGTCAGTCACCACAGATATGCTGGACTTTGCTTAGGGAGCAGTTTCAGGAGGGATAAAAGTGTAGGGTGTGTGGGAAATCAATTACAGATGCAACCACATATATCTCAAAGAGATGCTTGCCCTGATCAAAGAACTCAACTCCCTGAATCATATTTGGTCCCAGGACCTCTTCAACTTGTTATAGATAATACCACACTCATATGGTACATCAAGCAGGGAAACCAGGTCATAACCCCTTTATAAACTAGCTTTATTAGCTTGAGATATAGTTTCAGAGTACAGTCTCATTCTGCAGGTGTTCTACATTCAGTCAGAGCAAAACTGTGTGGAAGATGGGTTGAGCAGGTCATACCCTTACAAATGGAAACTAGATCAGGGTCTCTTCAAAGACTTAATAAATTGGTGGGGAGTTCCTCAAGCAGATCCCCTTGCCTCCTCTCTGAACAATCAAGTGGCAAGATTCTGTTCTAGGACTCCATGCAAGCAGGCCTGGAAGATTTGTGCCCTTTCTTTTCCTTGGATGGGAATGTTTCTGTATGCTTTTCCGCCTTTTCTACTAGTATCCAAGGTACTTTTGAAGATTCAGAAGGAATCCAGCAAGATTATTGTGGTGACTCCCTTCTAGCCTAGGCAACTGTGGTTCTCCCTTATTTTAGAAATGACTAGGGACTATTACTACAAGCTTCCTCACAGACTGGATCTACTCACACAACATCAGGGATATTTGATACACCATGACATTAATCAACTTCAGTTGATTGCTTTGATGATAGGATCTTAATACTTTTTAGGCACCTGTTTACTGAGGACGTGCAGCAGGTACAGTGGAGGAATACAAGCTTGCTACTAGAAAATCATATATTAGCAAATGGAAAAGGTTTTCTAGTTGGTGCTGCCAACATAACCAGCAACCATTTAGGGCTAGTTGTCTCATTTTACAATTTCTGTATGAGTTAACTATCCTATGGTCTTTCTTATTCTTCTGTCATGATCATTTATACTTCATTTCAGTTTGTCTGCCCATGGAACCTCCTCTTTCAATGCAGACTAATGTTAAAATGTTTTTGAAAGGGGGTTTCAAAAGAGGCCTCCAAGTAAAGTGGTAGCACCTTCTTTGGTATCTTAATTTTGTGTTGGAGAAGATAACACTTGCTCCATTTGAACCAGCTAATCTGGCTGACTTGAGGTTCTTAATGAAACTGTTTTACTGCTTGCTTTGACTCTACAAGAGGAGTATCCAAGTTGCATGCTCTTGCGGTTAGACATCCCCATCTCATTTTCTACAGGGACAGGGTCTTTTCAGGAACTAATTCATTTTTATTCCTGAAGTCATTTCAAAGTTTATTTTACTTATTAAAGCCTATAACACTTTTTTTGTATATTGCCAGTTAGCACCCATACTGTTTTATGGTGTCCATACCTTTTTTAATCTGGCTTTAACTAAGTAACTAGTATTATTGGAAAGGGCAAGGAGTAATTAACAAAATGACACTGACATTGTTAATGTAGGATGTCCTGCAGTACAGACATTAATCACGGTTTTCCACTTATTGTTTATATTTTCATATTTTGTAATGATACTGAAAGGAATAATGTGAAATGTTGTGGTTTGAAACAGGAAACTTCATTGCTTTTGTCCATTTATTTCACACTATTCTGCTATTTGCTTGTTAATAATTATAAAGATAATAATATTTTTATATGTACATAATATTTCAAAAAACAAGTGACTAAGAAACTATTGCAATGCATCAGGTAAACCGTTAGATGTTGTTGAAGAAAACTACCATTAAAAATTGCACTGTAAGTTGCACATCTTGAGAGATATTCAGTGTTATTTATATTGCTTATTATACAATTAAGCATATATTTTCATATTTATGTAAATATCTCAATGAATTTTACTGATAGATTTACTGCACATCAGCAAGTTAAATGCCATCAGAAATACTCTGTCTAGGGATCAAAACCTCTTCTGCAACATCAATAAAACGTTTTGGAGGGACAGGTATATTTTGCGGAGAATACCTCTGCTATGGAACAGACTACTTATCCACTTAAAACAAAGTTAATCCCTATCCATTTTCAAACTCAACTTAGATCTATGGATGGGAAACAGAAAATTTACCCCAGGACTTCCATCTGTACTACTTATGGACAGATCATCATCATCATCATCATCTTCTTCTTTCTGCTGTTCCTGTTAGGGGTCGCCACAGCGGATCACCTGTTTCCATTTCTTCCTGTCCTCTGCATCATGCTCTTTCACACCAACCGCCTGCATGTCCTCCCTCACCACATCCATAAACCTTATCTTAGGCCTTCCTCTTTTCTGGTTACCTGGTAGCTTCATCCTTAGCATCCTTTTTCCCAATATACCCAGCATCCCTCCTCAGCACATGTCCAAACTTACGCAATCTCGCCTCTCTTGCTTTGTCTCCAAGCTGTCAAACCTGAGCTGACCCTCTAATATACTGATTCATAATCCTGTCCATCCTAGTCACACCCAGTGCAAATCTTAACATCTTTAACTCTGCCACATCCAGCTCTGACTCCTGCCTTTTCGTCAGTGCCACTGTCTCCAACCCATATAACATAGCTGGTCTCACTACCCTCTTGTAGACCTTCCCTTTCACTCTTACTGGTACCTGTCTGTCACAAATCACTTGACACTCTTCTCCACCCATTCCACCCTGCCTGTACTCTCTTCTTTACCTCTCTTCCACACTCACCATTACTATGAACTGTTGATCCCAAGTACTTAAACTCATACACCTTTACCAACTCTACTCCCTGCATCCTCACCATTCCTCTAACCCTCCCTCACATTTACACACATATATTCTGTTTTAGCCCTGCTGACCTTCATTCCTCTCCAGGGTTTCCTCAACCTGGTCCCTACTCTCACTACATATCCCAATGTCATCTGCAAACATCATAGTCCATGGGGCCTCCTGTCTGATCTCATCTGTCAACCTGTCCATCACCACTGCAAATAAGAAAGGGCTCAGAGCTGATCCTTGATGTAATCCCACCTCCACCTTAAATGTATCTGTCACTCCCACCGCAGTCCTCACCAATATCACACTACCCTCGTACATAGCCTTTACCACTCTTACATACTTCTCTGACACTCCCAACTTCCTCATACAATACCACAACTCCTCTCTAGGCACCCTGTCATATGCTTTCTCTAAGTCCACAAAGACACAATGCAACTCCTTCTGACCTTCTCTGTATTTCTCCAACAACACTCTCAGAGCAAATATTGCATCTGTAGTGCTCTTTCCTGGCATGAAACCATACTGCTGATCACTAATCATCACCTCCATTCTTAACCTAGCTTCCACTACTCTTTCCCATGACTTCAAGCTGTGACTGATCATTTTTATCCCTCTGTAGCTACTGCAGTTCTGCACATCACCCTTATTCTTAAAGATAGGTACCAAAACACTTTTTCTCCACTCCTCAGGCATCCTCTGACTTTCCAAAATTTCATTAAACAATCTGGTTAAAAATCCCACTGCCATTTCACCTAAGCACCTTCATGCTTCCACTGGTATTCCATCTGGGCCAACAGCCTTTCTATTCTTCATCCTCTTCATAGCTGTCCTTACTTCCTCCTTGCCAATCTGTTTCACTTCCTGATTCACTATCCCCACATCATCCAATCTTCTCTCTCTCATTCTCTTCATTCATCAGCCCTTCAAAGTACTCTTTCCATCTACTCAACACACTCTCACTTGTGAGTACATTTCCCTCACTAGCCGTTATCACCCTTACCTGCTGCACATCTTTCCCAGCTCTGTCCCTCTGTCTAGCCAATTGGTACACGTCCTTTTCTCCCTCTTTAGTGTCCAATCTCTCATACAACTCTCCATATGCCTTATCATTAGCCTTCGCCAACTCTGTCTTTGCCATGCATCTCATCTCCTTATACTCATGTCTACTTTCTTCATCTCTTTGATAATCCCACTTCTTCTTTGCCAGCCTCTTCCTCTGTATACTCTCCTGTACTTCAGCATTCCACCACCAGGTCTCCTTGTCCTCCTTCCTCTGTCCAGATGTCACACCAAGAACCTTTCTAGCAGTCTCCCTTAGTAGCTCTACTGTAGTTACCCAGCTATTCGGTAACTCTTCACTGCCTCCCAGTGCCTGTCTTACCTCTTCCCTGAACTCCACCTCACAATCACCCTTTTTTAACTTCCACCATTTAATCCTTGGCACTGCTTTCACACTCCTCCTCTTCTTCTTGATCACCGTCATCCTACAGACCACCATTCTATGCTGCTTAACTACACTTTCCCCTGTCACCACTTTACAGTCTCCAATCTCCTTCAGACTGTTCCTCCTACATAGGATATAATCCACCTGTGTGCATCTTCCTCCACTCTTGTATGTCACACTATACTCCTCCCTTTTCTTAAAATATGTATTCACCACAGCCATGTCCATCCTTTTCGCAAAATCCACAATCATCTGACCTTCTGCATTCCTCTCCTTAACACCATCCCTACCCATCACTTCCTCATCCCCTCTGTTCACTTCACCAACATGCCCATTGAGGTCCGCTCCAATCACTAGTCTCTCACCCTTGGGTACACTCACCACCACTTCATCCAACTCACTCCAAATTTTTTCTTTCTCATCCATCGCACACCTAACTTGTGGAGCATATGCAGTAACAACATTCATCATTACACCATCTATTTCAAGCTTCATAAACATCACTCTATCAGACACTCTCTTCACCTCCAAAACACTCTTGGCATACTGTTCCTTTAGGATAACCCCTACCCCATTTCTCCTGCCATCCACACCATGATAGAACAATTTGAACCCACCTCCTATACACCTGGCCTTACTTCCCTTCCATCTGGACTCTTGCATGCACAATATATCAACCTTCCCTCTCTCCATCAAATCAGCTAGCTCTCTCCCTATACCAGTCATACTGCCAACATTCAAAGTTCCTACCCTCACTACTACACTCCTAACCTTCCTCCTCTCTTCCTGCCTTCGGGCATGCCTTCCCCCTCCTCTTCTCCTTCGGCCAACAGTAGCCCAATTTCTGCCAGCACCCTGTTGGCTAACAGTACTGGTGGTGGTCATTGTTAACCCAGGCCTTGACCGATCCGGTATGGAAATATGAAATGTTCTCCACATAAGTCATTTGGCAGAGGTTTTACGCCAGATGCCCTTTCTGACGCAACCCTCCCCATTTATCTGGGCTTGGGACTGGCACAAAGAAATGCACTGGCTTGTGCATCCCCAAATCCTTTATCCCATGTCTGGGTCCCCTCAAATTGTCTATGGTATGATCTCATTTATTACTGACTAAGAACCAAACACTGTAAACCGACTCTGTGAGAAGAACGTAGTCCAAGCACCAAAATGGAATTTATTAATGTACACCACGAACCAAAAAAAACACAATGAACAACGAAATTGACCTAGGTTTTGTCCTGTTACCTGGACTTCTTCAGAATAAAACTTCTACATTCTTCTCACAGAGTCGATGATCTCATTTATTCTCATTAGGGGTAATATATAACTATCAACCATGGGATGGTTAAGGCCAATCTATAACCAAATGGGATACATTATTTTGAACACAAAAAATAAAAATGGCTAGGCTTAAAATGGCTCGCAGCTACCTGGTACTTACGAACCTGCAGTCAATAAGGAACTTCTTGCTGTCATGTGAAAGCTTATGTCTGGTTAATAACTGTAATAACCCTGTCTAAGTTGTACAGTTTCCAAGATATGACAAGTTGTTTGTGAAAGTTTAGCTAAAAATACAATTCTGGGTTTGAGTTCATTATAATATATATGATATTTAGGCAAAGACTATGAATAAATTGACTATAATTACTATTTGCTATTTGTACAGCATTATAGCTTGTATTGTTCACAAAATATTTACATTTGTTAATCTTACGATTTTTAAGATTATTTTTCAGAAAATGCTCTGGAATGCTGCTAGAGGTGGGATATTCCATACCACATGTGTTAATGAGTTAAGCCAAACTATCCATCTCCCATATTTTTCTTGAACTTTAAAAATAAGTGAGAAAGAATACACCATACCTCGGATGCCTACAGACAACTCTGGTACTATCTTGACTGAATAAAATCTTTCAGATCTTCGTAGCAATTGTTAATTTTTTGTGTCAGGACAGACTATTTCCAAATGGTTGTCTAAGACTATTACTGTTTATTATACCCACCTAACAAAACTCTTCCAGGTATGGTCAAAGCCTACTTAATCAGGTAATTGAATAAAGTAAATAAGGAAAATGTAATGGAATGGGAAAAGATAAGGCCAAGTACATGAGAAACTCAAAGTAATCGAAAAAGTAAATAAGGAAAATGTAAAGGAATGGGAAACGAGAAAGGTCAAATGCGTGAAAAACTCAAAGTAATCGAATAAAGTAAATAAGCAAAAGATGAAGGAATGCACTGGGGAAAAGAGAAGGCCAACTACATGAGAAACTCAAAGTAATCGAATAAAGTAAATAAGGAAAATGTAAAGGAATGGGAAAAGAGAAGGCCAAGTACATGAGAAACTCAAAGTAATCGAATAAAGTAAATAAGGAAAATGTAAAGGAATGGGAAACGAGAAAGGTCAAATACATGAGAAACTCAAAGTAATCGAATAAAGTAAATAAGGAAACAGTAAAGGAATGCACTGGGGAAAAGAGAAGGCCAAGTACATGAGAAACTCAAAGTAATCGAATAAAGTAAATAAGGAAAATGTAAAGGAATGCACTGGGGAAAAGAGAAGGCCAAGTACATGAGAAACTCAAAGTAATCGAATAAAGTAAATAAGGAAACAGTAAAGGAATGGGAAATGAGAAAGGTCAAATACATGAGAAACTCAAAGTAATCAAATAAAGTAAATAAGGAAATGGTAAAGGAATGCACTGGGGAAAAGAGAAGGCCAACTACATGAGAAACTCAAAGTAATTGAATAAAGTAAATAAGGAAACAGTAAAGGAATGCACTGGGGAAAATAGAAGGCCAACTACATGAGAAACTCAAAGTAATCGAATAAAGTAAATAAGGAAATGGTAAAGGAATGCACTGGGGAAAAGAGAAGGCCAACTACATGAGAAACTCAAAGTAATCGAATAAAGTAAATAAGGAAAATGTAAAGGAATGGGAAAAGAGAAGGCCAAGTACATGAGAAACTCAAAGTAATCGAATAAAGTAAATAAGGAAAATGTAAAGGAATGGGAAATGAGAAAGGTCAAATACATGAGAAACTCAAAGTAATTGAATAAAGTAGATAAGGAAAAGGTGAAGGAATGCACTGGGGAAAAGAGAAGGCCAACTACATGAGAAACTCAAAGTAATCGAATAAAGTAAATAAGGAAACAGTAAAGGAATGCACTGGGGAAAAGAGAAGGCCAAGTACATGAGAAACTCAAAGTAATTGAATAAAGTAAATAAGGAAATGGTAAAGGAATGCACTGGGGAAAAGAGAAGGCTAACTACATGAGATACTCAAAGTAATTGAATAAAGTAAATAAGGAAACAGTAAAGGAATGCACTGGGGAAAAGAAGGCCAAGTACATGAGAAACTCAAAGTAATCAAATAAAGTAAATAAGGAAAATGTAAAGGAATAGGAAAAGAGAAGGCCAAGTACATGAGAAACTCAAAGTAATCGAATAAAGTAAATAAGGAAATGGTAAAAGAATGCACTGGGGAAAAGAGAAGGCCAAGTACATGAGAAACTCAAAGTAATCAAATAAAGTAAATAAGGAAATGGTAAAGGAATGCACTGGGGAAAAGAGAAGGCCAACTACATGAGAAACTCAAAGTAATTGAATAAAGTAAATAAGGAAAATGTAAAGGAATGGGAAAAGAGAAGGCCAAGTACATGAGAAACTCAAAGTAATCGAATAAAGTAAATAAGGAAATGGTAAAAAAATGCACTGGGGAAAAGTGAAAGGCCAAGTACATGAGAAACTCAAAGTAATCGAATAAAGTAAATAAGGAAATGGTAAAGGAATGCACTGGGGAAAAGAGAAGGCCAAGTACATGAGAAACTCAAAGTAATCGAATAAAGTAAATAAGGAAATGGTAAAGGAATGCACTGGGGAAAAGAGAAGGCCAAATACATGAGAAACTCAAAGTAATCGAATAAAGTAAATAAGGAAATGGTAAAGGAATGCACTGGGGAAAAGAGAAGGCCAACTACATGAGAAACTCAAAGTAATCGAATAAAGTAAATAAGGAAACAGTAAAGGAATGCACTGGGGAAAAGAGAAGGCCAAGTACATGAGAAACTCAAAGTAATCGAATAAAGTAAATAAGGAAAATGTAAAGGAATAGGAAAAGAGAAGGCCAAGTACATGAGAAACTCAAAGTAATCAAATAAAGTAAATAAGGAAATGGTAAAGGAATGCACTGGGGAAAAGAGAAGGCCAAGTACATGAGAAACTCAAAGTAATCAAATAAAGTAAATAAGGAAATGGTAAAGGAATGCACTGGGAAAAGAGAAGGCCAACTACATGAGAAACTCAAAGTAATTGAATAAAGTAAATAAGGAAATGGTAAAGGAATGCACTGGGGAAAAGAGAAGGCCAACTACATGAGAAACTCAAAGTAATCGAATAAAGTAAATAAGGAAATGGTAAAGGAATGCACTGGGGAAAAGAGAAGGCCAAGTACATGAGAAACTCAAAGTAATCGAATAAAGTAAATAAGGAAATGGTAAAGGAATGCACTGGGGAAAAGAGAAGGCCAAGTACATGAGAAACTCAAAGTAATCGAATAAAGTAAATAAGGAAAATGTAAAGGAATGGGAAAAGAGAAGGCCAAGTACATGAGAAACTCAAAGTAATCAAATAAAGTAAATAAGGAAATGGTAAAGGAATGCACTGGGGAAAAGAGAAGGCCAAGTACATGAGAAACTCAAAGTAATCGAATAAAGTAAATAAGGAAATGGTAAAAGAATGCACTGGTGAAAAGAAGGCCAAGTACATGAGAAACTCAAAGTAATCAAATAAAGTAAATAAGGAAATGGTAAAGGAATGCACTGGGGAAAAGAGAAGGCCAACTACATGAGAAACTCAAAGTAATCGAATAAAGTAAATAAGGAAATGGTAAAGGAATGCACTGGGGAAAAGAGAAGGCCAAGTACATGAGAAACTCAAAGTAATTGAATAAAGTAAATAAGGAAAATGTAAAGGAATGGGAAACGAGAAAGGTCAAATACATGAGAAACTCAAAGTAATCGAATAAAGTAAATAAGGAAACAGTAAAGGAATGCACTGGGTAAAAGATAAGGCCAACTACATGAGAAACTCAAATAAAGTAAATAAGGAAACAATAAAGGACTGCAATGGGGAAAAGAGAAGGCCAACTACATGAGAAACTCAAAGTAATCGAATAAAGTAAATAAGGAAATGGTAAAGGAATGCACTGGGAAAAGAGAAGGCCAACTACATGAGAAACTCAAAGTAATCGAATAAAGTAAATAAGGAAATGGTAAAGGAATGCACTGGGGAAAAGAGAAGGCCAACTACATGAGAAACTCAAAGTAATCAAATAAAGTAAATAAGGAAAATGTAAAGGAATGCACTGGGGAAAAGAGAAGGCCAAGTACATGAGAAACTCAAAGTAATCAAATAAAGTAAATAAGGAAACAGTAAAGGAATGCACTGGGGAAAAGAGAAGGCCAACTACATGAGAAACTCAAAGTAATCGAATAAAGTAAATAAGGAAATGGTAAAGGAATGCACTGGGGAAAAGAGAAGGCCAAGTACATGAGAAACTCAAAGTAATCGAATAAAGTAAATAAGGAAACAGTAAAGGAATGCACTGGGGAAAGAGAAGGCCAAGTACATGAGAAACTCAAAGTAATCAAATAAAGTAATTAAGGAAATGGTGAAAGACTGCACTAGGGAAAAGAGAAGGCCAATTACATGAGAAACTCAAAGTAATTGAATAAAGTAAATAAGGAAACAGTAAAGGAATGCACTGGGGAAAAGAGAAGGCCAAGTACATGAGAAACTCAAAGTAATCGAATAAAGTAAATAAGGAAATGGTAAAGGAATGCACTGGGGAAAAGAGAAGGCCAACTACATGAGAAACTCAAAGTAATCGAATAAAGTAAATAAGGAAAAGTAAAGGAATGCACTGGGGAAAAGAGAAGGCCAACTACATGAGAAACTCAAAGTAATTGAATAAAGTAAATAAGGAAAATGTAAAGGAATGGGAAAAGAGAAGGCCAAGTACATGAGAAACTCAAAGTAATCGAATAAAGTAAATAAGGAAAATGTAAAGGAATGGGAAAAGAGAAGGCCAAGTACATGAGAAACTCAAAGTAATTGAATAAAGTAAATAAGGAAATGGTAAAGGAATGCACTGGGGAAAAGAGAAGGCCAACTACATGAGAAACTCAAAGTAATCGAATAAAGTAAATAAGGAAACAGTAAAGGAATGCACTGGGAAAAGAGAAGGCCAAGTACATGAGAAACTCAAAGTAATCAAATAAAGTAAATAAGGAAATGGTAAAGGAATGCACTGGGGAAAAGAGAAGGCCAAGTACATGAGAAACTCAAAGTAATCGAATAAAGTAAATAAGGAAATGGTAAAGGAATGCACTGGGGAAAAGAGAAGGCCAAGTACATGAGAAACTCAAAGTAATCGAATAAATTAAATAAGGAAATGGTAAAGGAATGCACTGGGGAAAAGAGAAGGCCAACTATATGAGAAACTCAAAGTATTTGAATAAAGTAAATAAGGAAATGGTAAAGGAATGTACTGGAGAAAAAAGAAGGCCAACTACATGAGAAACTCAAAGTAATCAAATAAAGTAAATAAGGAAAAGGAAAAGGAATGCAATGGGGAAAAGAGA
The DNA here is from genome assembly GCF_019279795.1 of Protopterus annectens. NCBI lineage: Eukaryota > Metazoa > Chordata > Ceratodontiformes > Protopteridae > Protopterus > Protopterus annectens. Next base: position 758,569,594 of record NC_056726.1, on the reverse strand, counting down.
AGGCCAACTACATGAGAAACTCAAAGTAATCGAATAAAGTAAATAAGGAAACAGTAAAGGAATGCACTGGGAAAAGAGAAGGCCAAGTACATGAGAAACTCAAAGTAATCGAATAAAGTAAATAAGGAAATGGTAAAGGAATGCACTGGGGAAAAGAGAAGGCCAACTACATGAGAAACTCAAAGTAATTGAATAAAGTAAATAAGGAAATGGTAAAGGAATGCACAGGGGAAAAGAAAAGGCCAACTACATGAGAAACTCAAAGTAATTGAATAAAGTAAATAAGGAAAAGGTGAAGGAATGCACTGGGAAAAGAGAAGGCCAACTACATGAGAAACTCAAAGTAATCGAATAAAGTAAATAAGGAAACAGTAAAGGAATGCACTGGGGAAAAGAGAAGGCCAAGTACATGAGAAACTCAAAGTAATTGAATAAAGTAAATAAGGAAAATGTAAAGGAATGGGAAAAGAGAAGGCCAAGTACATGAGAAACTCAAAGTAATCGAATAAAGTAAATAAGGAAACAGTAAAGGAATGGGAAATGAGAAAGGTCAAATACATGAGAAACTCAAAGTAATCGAATAAAGTAAATAAGGAAATGGTAAAGGAATGCACTGGGGAAAAGAGAAGGCCAACTACATGAGAAACTCAAAGTAATCGTATAAAGTAAATAAGAAAACAGTAAAGGAATGCACTGGGGAAAAGAGAAGGCCAAGTACATGAGAAACTCAAAGTAATCGAATAAAGTAAATAAGGAAACAGTAAAGGAATGCACTGGGAAAAGAGAAGGCCAAGTACATGAGAAACTCAAAGTAATTGAATAAAGTAAATAAGGAAATGGTAAAGGAATGCACTGGGGAAAAGAGAAGGCCAAGTACATGAGAAACTCAAAGTAATTGAATAAAGTAAATAAGGAAATGGTAAAGGAATGCACTGGGGAAAAGAGAAGGCCAAGTACATGAGAAACTCAAAGTAATCGAATAAAGTAAATAAGGAAATGGTAAAAGAATGCACTGGTGAAAAGAAGGCCAAGTACATGAGAAACTCAAAGTAATCAAATAAAGTAAATAAGGAAATGGTAAAGGAATGCCCTGGGGAAAAGAGAAGGCCAAGTACATGAGAAACTCAAAGTAATCGAATAAAGTAAATAAGGAAACAGTAAAGGAATGCACTGGGGAGAAGAGAAGGCCAAGTACATGAGAAACTCAAAGTAATCAAAGTAAATAAGGAAATGGTAAAGGAATGCACTGGGGAAAAGAGAAGGCCAACTATATGAGAAACTCAAAGTATTTGAATAAAGTAAATAAGGAAATGGTAAAGGAATGTACTGGAGAAAAAAGAAGGCCAACTACATGAGAAACTCAAAGTAATCAAATAAAGTAAATAAGGAAATGGTAAAGGAATGCACTGGGGAAAAGAGAAGGCCAACTACATGAGAAACTCAAAGTAATCGAATAAAGTAAATAAGGAAACAGTAAAGGAATGCACTGGGAAAAGAGAAGGCCAAGTACATGAGAAACTCAAAGTAATTGAATAAAGTAAATAAGGAAATGGTAAAGGAATGCACTGGGGAAAAGAGAAGGCCAACTACATGAGAAACTCAAAGTAATTGAATAAAGTAAATAAGGAAACAGTAAAGGAATGCACTGGGAAAAAGAGAAGGCCAAGTACATGAGAAAATCAAAGTAATTGAATAAAGTAAATAAGGAAACAGTAAAGGAATGCACTGGGAAAAGAAGGCCAAGTACATGAGAAACTCAAAGTAATCGAATAAAGTAAATAAGGAAATGGTAAAGGAATGCACTGGGGAAAAGAGAAGGCCAACTACATGAGAAACTCAAAGTAATCAAATAAAGTAAATAAGGAAACAGTAAAGGAATGCACTGGGAAAAGAGAAGGCCAACTACATGAGAAACTCAAAGTAATCGAATAAAGTAAGGAAACAGTAAAGGAATGCACTGGGAAAAGAGAAGCCAATTATGAGAAACTAAAGCACTGAATAGAACAATAAGGAAGTTAAAGAAATAAAAAAAAAAGGAAAAAAAGAAAAAAGAATGAATGAAAAAAGGAAATGGAAAAAGATAAAAGAAAAAAAAAAATCAAAAATCAAA
>NC_056726.1:758548838-758566984 GCF_019279795.1 Protopterus annectens | reverse complement strand
TTTGATTGTGCTTCCATGATAATGTTGTGCTAATAATCAATGGTGGTTGCTTAACAGGACTTAGATGTTTGGGGGAAATGAAATGGCAAATTGGGGGGAAACCTAAAGTGTAAAGGAAGATATGCTGGTTTGCTTTATTTTAGTAAATGGACTGTATCTATATGGGAAATTGCCAGGCAGTGAGTTGACAGGCAGAGTATGACTGGTTATCCCTCATGTCATTCCTGAAAGTAAATGCAGGATCCCATCTGGGGTGATATAATCTTGATAGGCTTAATATCAGAGCTTTGACCGGCTAACATCTACCTGAAATCAGCTGGATGTATAAGTGAATTTAAGTACACTTTTATCTGATCTTTAGCATATAGCACTGTATTTAATTTATTTGTGTTTTTCACTGAATATTAACTCAACTGAAGTTGGGGCTGTCTCTCTACACAGTACTTTTTAGAATTTCTGTGTAGCCATTGATAGCAGTGGGGGGTAGTTTCAGCTCATCACTGACATCCTGTCTTGCCCTTATATAAGTGGTACATTATGAGTTATCTCTGCTTAATATCAGAGCTTTGGCAGGCTAACATCTACCTGAAATTAGCTGGACGTATAAGTGAATTTAAGTACACTTTTATCTGCTGTTTTGCATATAGTACTGTATTTAATTTATTTGTGTTTTTCACTGAATATGAACTCAACTGAAGTTGTGGTGGCTCTCTAGAGTACTTTTTAGAATTTCTGTGTAGCCATTGATAGAAGTGGTAGGGTAGTTTCAGCTCATCACTAACATCCTGTCTTGCCTTAAATAAGTAGTACATTTTGAGTTATCTTTGATTAATATCAGTGCTTTGGCCGGTGAACATCAACCTGAAATCAGCTGGACAAATAAGTGAATTTAAGTACACTTTTATCTGCTCTTTTGCATATAGTATTGCATTTCCTTTATTTATTTGTGTTTTTCACTTAATATTAACTCAACTGAAGTTGTGGGTGTCTCTCTACAGAGTACTTTTTAGAATTTCTGTGTAGCCATTGATAGCAGTGGGAGGTAGTTTCAGCTCGTCACTAACATCCTATCATCCCTTATATAAGTGGTACATTTTGAGTTATCTCTGCTTAATCAGAGCTTTGGCCGGTTAACATCTACCTGAAATCAGCTGGACATATAAGTGAATTTAAGTACACTTTTATCTGCTCTTTTGCAAATAGTACTGTATTTCATTTATTTATTTGTGTTTTTCACTGAATATTAACTCAACTGAATTTGTGGCTGTCTCTCTACAGAGTACTTTTTAGAATTTGTGTAGCCATTGATAGCAGTGGGAGGTAGTTTCAGCTCATCACTGACATCCTGTCTTGCCTTATATAAGTGGTACATTTTGAGTTATCTCTGCTTAATATCAGAGCTTTGGCAGGCTAACATCTACCTGAAATCAGCTGGATGTATAAGTGAATTTAAGTACACTTTATCTGCTCTTTTGCATGTAGTACTGTATTTAATTTATTTATTTGTGTTTTTCACTGAATATTAACTCAACTGAAGTTGTGGCAGTCTGTCTACATTTAGTTTCCCACCCTCCCTGTTCTTGTTTTGGTGTTAATGTTGGTGACTTTGAAATTGCCCGCCCATCCTGTAGATTTGTATTTGGATAATCCTTCTGGTCACATCTCATTTGCCCACTGAACTGAGTGCAGTGAGATCATATTCTGATTTCAGGCACTCCTACTGTGTACAAAGAGAGCATTTGGGAAGGACAACCCCTGTAGCCTCTTAATCCTGCTCTGTTCCTTCCCTCAAAAAAAAAAAAAAAAAAAAATATATATATATATATATATATATATATATATCTTATTCATCTGCTCTTACTGTAGCTGTCTTAGTTTCTCTTCTGCATGCTGTTATCTGTTCAGTCGCTCTTACTTGGCACTTATTACTGCTTGTTAGTAGCCTTCTAATTTACTGCCTTCTGCACTTGTTTTTTAGTCATTTGTTAATTTAATTGCATTTATTTGAACTGTATTTGCCGTAGTGTTGCTACACGCTCACGTGTGCTGGCCTGCACTACAATTTGACTTGTATTTACTGCTGTTTTAGCTGCTTTTCTGTAACAAAAAAAAATTCTAAGCTTCTTTCCTGCATTTCCTGTAACTAGTCAAGTCCAGATACAGACTTGCTGTATGCAGGACTGTTGGTAAGCTTTTGAGCCCCGCAAGCTTTTCTCTGTTGGAAGGAAGCCTTCTAGCTTATCACTGGTAGTGGTAAGCACTAGGTAGCCTATCTACCATGGTAAGAGTGGGTTTTGGCTCTGAAATTGGAGTTTATTGCCCATTTGGTCAGTTTTTCCATCTCATTCTACTTTCTGGTTAAAAGCCCGTTTTGCGTTTGGTCCCCACCTTTCCTATAACTAGTGTGATCCAGGTACAGATTTGCTGTATCCAGGACTGTTGGTAAGCTTCTGAGCCCCCAAGCCCTTCTGTGTTGGAGAGAAGCCTTCAGTCAGCTTGTCAGTGGGAGTGTTAAGCACTAGGTAACCTATTTACCACAGGAGTAGTTTCTGGCCCAGAAATTATAGTTTATTGGCCGTTTGGGAAGCTTTTCCATCTCTTTCAACTTGCTGGCTTAAAAGCCTACATTTGTACTTGTTCCCCGCCTTTCTTGTAACTAGCCTTGTCCAAGTACAGATTTGCTGTATTCCAGGACTCTTTGTAAGCTTCTTAGCCCCCACAAGTCTTTCTTTGTTGGAGGGAAGCCTTCTAGCTTCTCAGTGGGAGTGGTAAGCATTAGGTAGCCTATCTACCACAAGAGGAGTGGTTCCTGGCCCAGAAATTGTAGCTATTGGCTGTTTGAGCAGTTTTTTTCCATCTTTTTCAACTTTCTGGTTTGAAATCCGCACTAGTGCCTGTTTCCCACCTTTCCTGTAACTAGCCTAGTCCCGTTACAGAGTTGCTGTATCCAGGATTGTTAGTAAGCTTCTGAGCCCCGCAAGCCTTTCTGTGTTGGAGGAAAGCCCTCTAGGTTATCAGTGGGAGTGGTAAGCACTAGGTAGCCTATCCTCCACGGGAAGAGTGAGTTTTGGCCCAGAAATTGTAATTTATTTGGCCATTTGGGCAGTTTTCCATCTCTTTCAACTTGCTGGCTTAAAAGCCTACATTTGTACTTGTTCCCCACCTTTCCTGTAAGTAGTCTAGTCCGGGTACAGATTTGCTGTATTCCAGGACTCTTTGTAAGCTTCTGAGCCCCCCAAGCCTTTCTGTGTTAGAGGGAAGCCTTCTAGCTTATCAGTGGGAGTGGTAAGCATTAGGTAGCCTATCTACCACAAGAGGAGTGGTTCCTGGCCTGGAAATTGTAGCTGTTGGACGTTTGGGCAGTTTTTTCCATCTTTCAACATTCTGGTTTAAAAGCCGTACTTGCGCTTGTTTCCCACCTTTCCTTTAACTAGCCTAGTCCAGATACAGAGTTGCTGTATCCAGGACTGTTGGTAAGCTTCTGAGCCCCGCAAGCCTTTCTGTGTTAGAGGAAAGCCTTTTAGCTTATCAGTGGAAGTGGTAAGCACTAGGTAGCCTGTCTACCATGAGAGGAGTGGTTCTTGGCCCAGAAATTGTAGTTTATTGACCATTTGTACAGTTTGTCTGTCTCTTTCAACTTTCTGGTTTAAAAGACCACATCTGCGCTTGTTTCCCATCTTTCCTGTAACTAACCTACTGGTAGCACTAGAAAGCCTTAAACTGATACAAGCCTTCTAGCATAGGAGAGAGACTTTGGAGTGATTATCAGTGTTCTGTACTTTCTTGCTGTACTTAACTGTTTTCCACCTAAACGCAGATTTCTAGCGTTTATTGTGATTTAAAAGCTTGTTTTTTTCACATATTGTACTTATTTGACTGCCTGTACTTTTAAAAAGTTGTTTTTTGTTTAAATAATTTGTTTAACTTTTGTAGGCTACACACTAAAGTGCGATATCCTTTTCTGATCGTTTGTAGTCTTTTAAAGCTGTTTTTAGTGTATTTTTTACTGTTTTTGCCTTATCTTTAAAAAAAATCATTGTTTTAAGCCTTTCTGTAGTTCACTTTTCAGGCTAGTGCTGAATTCAGGGCTGTGATACTAGTTTCTGAGTTGCCCATACCATACTTGGATAGAAGGAAGTTTCTCTGTTCACTTGTGAAAGAGGGGAGCTTTGAGAAACCTATCTGTCCCTGGAGGATTGGTTCCAGCCCAGAAGTTAGTAGTTTATTCGCCATTTTGGGCTAATTTCTATCTTGTTCATTTCCCTACTATTAAAACCGCGTTTGCACGGTGTTGCGCACCGGGCAGTGCCGGTTAGCTACGGTTAAATTATTCCTGGCTCCACTAAGTCTCCTCTTCAGTTTTTCCCTTGAAACTAGTCTAACTCTCAGCCTAAGCACTCAAAAAGCATCTTACAGCCCAACTTGCTGAAACCTAATAGCAAGCACTAATATACCCTGACACTTATTGCCCAGCAGAGCAAGGCTCTTTATTCACCCCTCACCAACCAAGAGACTAAGCAGCTCACCCTTCTATTCAAGCATGACCAAAGGGCAACTTCTGGTGCACTCTACAGTCCAGCTGGTGAATCTGGGTATCCTGAGGCAATGTTACAACTGCCTCATGTACACAGACAACCCTTTCCTCCTACCACAAAACAATAACATATGCGATGGATGCAATTATACAGCCAAACTGGAAGCTAAGCTGTCTCCACCCAAGACTGGAACAGACAGTCAAGAGGAGAAGGTTAACACTTGCACCACAACTCCAGCTGCACACAGACCTACTAAAACAGCACTGGCAAAAAATACACATAAATACACAAAATCATACTCGGAAGCTCTAAACAAAAACCTGCAAAAAGCATCAGAGACCTCCAAAGCAGACACCCAAACAACCTGCACTTCCCGTCACAAACTAGACAACACATGAAACACAAAATCAGTGTGCCGCACAATCACAGCTCTTAAGGTGAAATAACATACCTAACACACTAGTAATAGGTGACTCTATAGTCAGGCACACTGATGTCCCACTCACTAGGCTGGACAAGCAGAAGGTTACTGTTAGCTGCCTGTCAGGAGCCAGAATCCGCCACATAACACAAGCACTCAGGTCACTCCAGAACAAGTACAAATATGACTCTGTCATTGTTCATGTTGGTGTGAATGACCTGAGACTTACTTCCCTGGACTACATGAAAAGAGACATGGAAGAGCTCTCTGATCATGTAGCCCAGGCTGGCATGACCCTGACCCTGAGTAGCATCCTGCCTCACCAAGAATGATACCTCAGTATAAAGAAAAAATGATCAATTTCAACAATTGGCTAAGCTTCTGGTGTCATTCAAAGGGGATCCAGTGTCTGTCAGCCTGGGACGACATGCTCAACAAGCCGTGTTGCTTCGCAAGAGATGGCTTGCACCTGTCACCCCTAGGCTTTCGAATACTGGCCAAGACTCTTGCTGTCCCCATAGTGCCTTTTTTAGGCAAGGCTCAAAAGTCAAACCCACCTCTGTAAACAGCACAGTTAACAAAAAACTGAGGTTTATGCTACTCAACACCAGGACTTTAAATCTCAAAATGCACACACTCGAAGCACTCCTCAGTATGGAGAACGTTGACATCTGTGCAGTAACTGAAACCTGGTTCAAGGCTCCAGAGAGCACCCCAGCACTACCGGGCTATAACTCATACCACACGTTTCGGCCACAGAACATGGGCCAAAACACAAAAGGAGGGGATGTATCCATATTCATCAAGGATACCTAGACCTCCAGGTTAGTGGTGCAGCATGATACCTCTGAGATCATCCATGTGCAACTAACATTGGGCAAATCTGCAATGCAAATTGTGGCCTGCTACAGATCACCCTCCATGACCCAAGACCACCACTCCACCTTTCTGGAGACACTGGAAAACATGAAGGTCCTACCAAACACAATTTCAATTACCCTACCATTCACTGGGAAAACTACTTGAGTACTAATTCCCAGGCTCAGCACTTCCTGGAATTCATCAACTCAGATGCCCTGGATCATCTGGTAAACTCCCCTACCAGAGGTGAAAACATATTTGACCTGGTCATCACCAACATGGGCGACAGGTGTTCCACACCGGAGGTCAACCTGTCACTGGTTAGATCAGACCTAAACTAATCACTCTGGATGTCCACACCCCACCACCACCCCCAACTAAGAATACCACAGTAAAAAACTTTTCTAAAGCAAACTTCACCTTACTTAAGACAGAGGTGGTAAGTTTCACAGCCCCCCACACTAAAGAATAACGCTGCCCAAGATGCATAAACCTTTACAAATGCACTCTATGAGCACCTACAAGGATGCATGGATCGTGCCATCCCTAGCAAAACCAAGACTCACTCCTCTAAGAGAAGGAAACCAGTGTGGTGGACCCCTGCAATAAACAGGCTATACAATAGAAGGAGGAAACTAGTTCAGAAAAAAAGCAAATCCCAAGAAGGAAAGACATCCCTGATCAGTATCAGTAAGAAACTGAGGTCCCTCATGAAATCATCCAAGGCTAACTTCGAAAGAAAAATACCCAAGGATTCAAAAGATAACCACAAAGCTTTCTTTAGCTATGTTAAGAATCTTAAGTGGCAACTCGCAGATATGCACTGAACTAGTGCAAAATAGCACAAAATATACTGAACCTACTCATATTGCCAACATCCTGGCAGATAGCTTCAATGCAAACTTCAGCCCCCTCTCACCTCCAAAAGGACCCACAACAATACCGGAAAAGTGTAGTGTCCCAAAAATCACAGATGCACAGGTGAAAACAGCCCTTTCAAGAGCCAAAAACACAGCATCAGTGGGACCAGATGGTGTCCCAGGCTGCATCTTGCACGAACTACAGAACAAACTACCCCCCCCCACCTAAACACGCTGTTCAACCTCAGCCTCTCCACACGCTATGTGCCCATAAAATGGCACACAGCAACAGTTATTCTTCTCCACAAAGGAGGGGCCACAAATGACCCCGGTAACTATCGCCCCATAAGCCTGACTAGCCTGGTCTGCAAGGCTGTGGAGCGCATCATCATGGAACTCATTAACATAGACACTGGGAACTTCCAAACACTTGACCCGACCCAGTTCGGCTTTGTTAAGGGCAGAGCATGCCTACTAAACCTGGTTGACTTCTTTGAGACAGTCACCAAGGCCATAGACGAGGGAAAGGTGGCTCACACAGCCTACCTTGACCTCGCCAAGGCTTTCGACACCATTCCCCATCGGGTATTACAGAAAAACTCACCAGACTGAACATAAACCCCTAAGTTACGAGATGGGTTGCCAACTGGCTTACAGACAGAACTCACACGGTAAGAATAGCAGGCTCCAGGTCCGACTCTAAACCAGTCACAAGTGGTGTCCCGCAAGGCTCGGTCCTGGGACCCCTACTGTTTGGCATATACTTCTCAGAAGTACAGACAAACACAGGAGGACTATGGCTAACCAAGTTCAGTGATGACTGCAAACTGGGAGCCATATTTGACTCTCCGGCTGACACGGACATCCTCCAAAAGGGCTTTACTGAGATGGACACCTGGTGTCAAAGTCATGGCCTCAAGCTAAATGCCAAAAAATGCATAGTCATCCCATTTGGGAAAAAACAAAATACCCACGAATTACCACATAGGTGGCAGTCCCCTTAATACAGAAGAGGTAATAAGAGATCTGGGGACCCAGGTAGATAGTAATATCTCCTTTGACAATCATATTGCCAAAGTAGTTAGGAAATCCTTCTATGTGGCCCATCTAATTACTAAAGGGTTCCCATCTAGAAATAAAGAGGTTATAGTGCCCCTCTACTCGTCACTCATTAGACCCATCATGGAGTACAGTGCCCCATTTGGGATGTACCTCACAGGACACTTCCATCAGCTAGAAAGACCACAAAAGTACCTCACCAAGAGGATTACTAGTCTCAAACATATGTCTTATGCAGCCCGACTCTAAAAACTCTGGCTGTACTCAGTGGCATATCACTTACTCAGAGGTGATCTCTGCCTGACTTACAAAGCCATGTCCAACTCAGAATTGATGGACATGCTCCACCTAAAGAAATCCAAGTCACTGCGAGCCACGCACTCTAGTGAGCTAAACCTCGCCACAGTTAATAGAACATGCTGGAGGGATAGATTCCTGTCACAGAGACTCCCCATGCTTTGGAACAAAATTCCAAATTACATCAGGCAGAGCCCCTCACTAACACTCTTTAAGAGAAACCTTGATGAGTGGATGGGTAACAGAAAATACACCCCTGGGATCACTTCATTGGCTCTGCTTGACAGAGGATCAGTTAATTAATCAATGAGGCAGTGAAAGCCGACACACTCTGGCTAGGCTTATAAATGCCGTCGGGCAGATAGCCTAGTACCTACCTATGAACCTTTGAACCTTTGAGGAAGGTATTGTTATGCATTACAGGTCCTTTGCAGGAAACAATAGCAGGAGTTTTTATAGGCATTATATCCGCTGAACTCATGCACTATGCGTGAAAGCTCTCACTCTTATTTTTTCTAGTCCAAAGAGTATAAGTACTTGAAAAGTAGGTAAAACTGTAACATCTGTCCGTGTTATTTATATATTTCTAATCTAATTTTCGCATTTTTATCATAGCAATAATGTTTTTTGAGTGGATTGAGAGGTATCCCAAGATCAATATGTCAAATTCCAAATACCCGCAAGTACTATATTTCTGAAATTCATTTTTAGAAACTGGCATAGATAAATGTAATTTGAATTCAAGTGTAGTGATCTTCAGTGTAAATAAATAAAATGAGTGGTACAGTTAATAATGTACTTCTTGTTTAGAGCTGGTCAGGTGAGCTTTGTGCCTTTGGTTATAGTGAGAAGCAGCAAAACATCTATAATTTTTTGTAATAGGGTAATGTGTCTTTTAAGTGATCATATACTGTTTGCTGGGTTTTAAATGTTACTTGGGATCATTGTTCACTGTATGGATGCAGTATATATTAACGAGTATGGTTCAAAATGTTGACACATCCAAGCAAAACAGTAACTACTGATTCCAAAATAGTGACCGTGCATAATGTTTGCACGTTGAAATGCAGACATTCAAAAAATAAATGCAGCCCACATTAAATTGGTAGAAAAAAGATAAAAATAACTTGTATGATCAGTTTATAGTAAAAATATCCCCTGCACCACCTTACTAATGCATGCTTAACCTTATCCCTATCTCCAGTCTTACCCACGAAGCTCACTCTAGCCCCTAGTTCTGCATCTTACCTTAGTACAAACTTTTCCATAATACTACCACTACATAAGACAGCCTCAGTCACAGAAACACACACCAACAAACATGCACAATACATAACAAATCTACAAACACAGTCCCACCCTAATACCAACCCACTTACCTCTGTCTACATTCTGAAATGTCAACATTTTGACCTGCCAACATTCTGATAGTGGCCTTCTGAGTGCCAACATTCTAAGTGGCAACCGTATTAATACTTATTTATGGGTTCTAAGGTTGTTACTAAGCTATTGGCTTAAGAGCTGTTTTAAGCGTAGCCAAGCTGACCCCACGTTTACCAAAGTATTGCTGACATGTATCAATATCCCAAGGAATTTTGGGGTTATGATACAGGCTTGCACATATCAAGTGCTCACAGGCTCCCCCTGTCCATTAGAGACATAGGTGCCAACCAAGACCTAAATTTGTGATTTCTTATCCATTGGCCCAGGTTACATTTGAACTGGGTTAGAGGTGAGCTTTGCTTTACATTGATGGGAAGTCTGTTCCAGAAAAGGAGTAATCCTTGTGATATCTGCCCAGCCCTCCAAAATGTTCTGTTTATGTTGCAGACGAGGTTTAGGTCCTTAGAACACGTGTTTCTAATGCTGCTTGTTTTGCATATTTGCAACAAATCCATACCATTGGTATCAGAAGATTTCTCTTAGGCTAGACATAGATCCTCACTGTACTTTATTCATATATATAATTTATTTATTAATATGTTTGCTTTGCTTTATACATTTTAGTGTTTTATCTTTTTAATTGCCTGTAGATTCCATCCATGTCTCATGAGAAGTATATCTTATAAAGTTTCTTATTGTTCCTTATATAGCTATTGACATCTCCATGATATCCCTTTCTGCTTCTGCATGTGGTTATTTGGTCACCTTGGCTGTGACTAATCAGTGACAGTTTTGTTGGGATTACCTGGCCAAATAGAACTTTTGAGAAGTTTTTGTGACCTCACAGTTAATATTAATTGATGGAGTGCTGGGAGAACTCCCCATTTGTAAGGGTATGGTAGTGATGCATGCTGTGAGAAAACCTGAAATTAAACGTACCGTTTTTTGAAATGGCTGTGGCCAAATAGTCTTTGATTTGAAGGTTACGGAGAGAATGATTTGTATTCTCCCAAGAGTGGCACCACTTAAATAATATTTTAGCAGTTTAGCGCAGATTATCAAGGATATGATCTGCTATTGAACTGCACCCTATAGACCTGGGTTAGATTCCTTCAGTGTTTATTTTCCTACCGTGTGATGCTGAGCAAGTTACTTCAGCAGGTAGTACTGGTGGTCATTTGGGAAACTGGGTTAGGTTCATCAATGATTTCCTTGACCATATTCCTAAAGTGGATATTGGAAAGGTGGAAATGACATTGCAGCTCTGTTGCCTTGTAGCTCATATAATCCTATAATACTTTTGAACCAGAACATATTGTGTCTTTTTATTTTGCTGTTAAGACTGAATAAGATCACATAATACATGCAAAAAGGGGGGGGGGCTGGCTGTAACAATCAAGGTGGCATTGATTATTTTCTTAAAGAAGATATATTAAAAAAAGTACAATGAAAAATGCCCAAAATGCCTAAACAGTCTGTCACCATATTTCCTAAGTTTGCTCAAATCTGTAAACTGGAGTGAGATATAACTTTTCATGTACCACCAGTCAGTGAGTTGCACTATAATACCATCTGACCACATGGCTTGTCTGAACAAGGAGATCTGCTGTAATGTGCAGTACTCTGTAATCCATGAATTCCCTGTGCTGCAAAACTGAGAATATCATGTCTGTTTCAGGTATTGACTGATTACTACAGACATTAAAGCCCTGACCTTTGACAATAAGGTGCGTATTGAAAAATGGCTGGGCTGCCAATCACTCATTTACAGAGTCTACTGTATCTATAAATCATTGTAGTTGTAAGATCTCCATGTGGTCCCTCAGGGATCAGCAACATATAATCAGACATTTGTAGTGAAAAGCTGATGATTTAGAGAATATTTATTAAAGAAATTATACCTGTGTCTGGCAGGATTAAAAGAAGCTTAGAAGAACAAAATGTGGCAGCTTTCCTGAGGAATACTGTCCCCAGGATCCACAGCTGACTCTTAGCTTGATAAATTATGAAAAAAACCCACAGCATTTCATAATTGTAATTTATTGGATGCCTTCAGATCTATAAGATGCAGTACACACTAGGGGCTGCATTCCAGCTATTATGAAAAAGTGACAAACTGTATTACAACTGAGACATGAATAAAGTATATACAATTATGTTAAGTATATCTATCCAAAAAAATGAGTGTTTCTTTACAAACACTACTGTTCCACATTGTTTTCAGTCTGTCAGATGACTTATTAGCAGATTGGGTGTTGGATTTAGCTTGAATTTAATAAGAAAACACTAGGAAGTTGCATCTGACAATTGAAAATACAACTGTTATCCCTTTTTAACAGCATCTTCTGTTCTAGATTCTGCTAAAAACTCTACCAGTCCTGGTCTTTCACTTAGGAGCCCCTTATTCCTTTCTCTTTGCATATGCTGTGATATCAGTATTTGATAAGGAAGGCAATCTCTAGCCTGCAGTCAAAATGAGTTCTTGGCCTCTTCCCATTCTGTTACCTTTCCCTCTAATACCAATACCTTGGTTCCTTTGCCAGTTTTCTGCAGTAAATTCCAGACCCCTCTTGCCTACTCTTTGTACCCTTAATTGCAGTCACCGCTACTGGCAGAATCTCCTTTCTTCATTCCTGTGTTGGCTTAGTTTTTAGAATACTTTTTTCTACTTTATGAATATGATATTCTTTATGGGTATTGTTATTTTCCTTAAGGATCGGCATCCAAAATCCCAGTCTCTCCTTATTTCTTTAACTTCCCCACTGTTTCATCATCCATTTCCACTATGAATTATAGCTTTCTGCTTGTGCTATGTATAGGAGCATTAACTGTGTAGCTCTGAAATATCCCTTCAAATCAGTAATCCCGATCCAGCTTGTTTTATTGGAAGGGTCATGTTAGCCCACTTGACTCTTGTTGTCTTCCTGTCCCAGATAAAGTCCTTCAACTCTTTACTAATTGCTATCTGGAACTTCTTTAGTTGATAAAATATGCCTCATTTGTGTATAAAACTGAAACGACTAAAACATTTTCACTGCTTGGCTCTTGCTATCCATACCCATAAAACAGAGCTTCCAGTTTCTCAGTTTTTTGTATTATTGTTTATTTAATCTCTTCCAATTTATCCTCAGCTGCCACAGTAGACTCCTTTTTAATCCATACTCCTAAGTATCTCATTTTATCATGTCCCCATAAATATGGATATTGCTGAATCAATTCATGTGTGGGTGTATAATTTATACTAATGCCTTTGTTTTATCTTCATTAATTTTGTATCCTGAAAACACTTGAAATAATCTTAGAATGTTCCACAACACTGAAATGTCATTTTTCTGGTTTTATAGGTACAAAATAATATAATTTTCAAATAAAGACAACTTTTCTTGATCACCATACCAATTATATCCCTGAATTTCTGAGTCCCTTATTTTCTTTTCCAGTCATTCTAAATGTTATCCAAATAACAAAGGGGAAAGACAACACCCTTGCCTTGTTCTTCTGTTCAAACAGAACTTATCAGAGATGACCCCCACACACACTTTAATTTCTGCTTCCTATTCCTCATATATCCTCTTAATAAACCATATTATTGTATCAGGAAATGTAAATACTTCCATTGCACTACTCATAAAATCCCAGTCTACTGTGTCAAATGTTTTCTCTGCATCTAGACCCACTACCAGCAGTGGTATTTTTTACATTCTCCTTCCCTCTGGATCATCATTGTTCTATAAATAGTGAAAATAGAAGTAGACCAAACACCACGAATGTTTGTAGAAGCTTTTAATTCTTTTAAAAACCAGGAAAAGTAAGCGCTTTCGCGTGCCACCAAAATGCACGCTTCATCAGACAAGTATAAAATAACACTGAATCATTCCTTTTTATATCTTGAGCAACAGCTCTTCATGAGCCAATTAACTAATCAATTCATTAAATAAATAAATCAAATGATTCATTCGTTCCTTAGATTCAACACTATTTAAAGGTATACATGTATATTTGTCTAAGATAGCAGAACAATGTTAAAATAGTAAAAATAATATATATATAGATTCACTGAGGTAGATTTTAAGATCACAATGTAAAAACACGTATTTTTAAGAGAACCACATCATTTAAAGCAGCCCGTTATTTTGAATATTGCAGCAGCCCGTTGTGTTGAATATTGAAACACCATATTCACTATGTATGCTCACAATGAAAATCACAATAATCATTCTTGCAATATAGTTCATCGATGGCCTTCATTTTAAAAATGAATATATTGGCGGCTATATGTCTTGACCTCCAGCTTCCTATACCTGGTCCGCTAGTTATAGTAATAATCGCCGTTATAAATATGAGGGAACCAAATTCATGACAAAATCACCACAGACTGCTCAACACACTGTAGAGATGTATAAAGCGTCTGTGCATAATGCCTTATACTGAGAACAATATATTACTTTTATAAACATTATATATCTAGATATTAAAAAATTATGTATATCTAAATATTAATATGTAAAAAGACTAAAAGTGTACATAGAACTGAAACGAAATAAATGTTGATAGATAAATGTCTATTTGATATGTATGTGCTAAGCACACACAATGAAATTATAAATATATAAATATATAAAACAGGTGTGATATGATTATTATATATATCAGAAAAATGTTGATAGAAATTATTTAAAGCAAATGAGAATACAAAATATTAGTGTATTATATATATAGACGCCAGAAGTACCAGTTATTTTAGAGCTAGTCAGGTGATGAAAAACATATCATATAAAAGCTATACAAAAGACTATATGTAAAAAAGATTATTTGTAAAAAGCAAGCCCATTAAATAGGGCAAAAATACATTATTTCAAAAAGCTTTGTATATCATCATATCATGAAAAAATGAAATATTCATAACATAACAAAATAATGTATATTTGCAAAAAAAACATTTCATGGGAAACATCTCTAAACATATTTTAGAAAACAAAAATCATGATAAAATAAACCTTATAAATGGAATAATGGAATAAGATGGAAATCATTCCTTCCCATTTATATTACCCAAGGTAAAAATAATGGTAGTCAATCCAGAGTTACTTAGAAGGCCTGTAGTGGAAGGAAGGCGGAATGGAAAAGCATAACTTATATGAAAGGATATATATGGTTAGAGTCACCAGTCAACTATATAACAAAGAATCCTAAAAATGTAGTAGCAGCACTATATAAATATGTGAAAACCAGAAGGACATGACCTTCTGCAATGGAGATATATTTATAGAAAAAATATATATATGTGAAAAAAAATATATATATACAAAAATATATGTAAAAAATGTGTATATATGTAGGAAAAAATATATATGAAAAATGTATGATAACTTTAACAAAAAATATATATATATAGCAGCATCCTAATAATTCATATCTTATAATCAGGAATTCACTTTAGGACACTATGGGGTGTACCTATTAATGATATTTCCTATTTTTTAAGTGTGATCTAATACTAACATAACTATTGAGACCAGGGTACTTGTGTGCTCTAATTCTGAATATCCAGTCTAGTTCTAGATGTTCTAAGTCATTAAAGTTGTCACCTTTTCTTATATTGGGCACTCTTTTCTGTAATACTTTAAAGACAAAAGTATGGTCTGGGTGTTCAGAAACATGTTTAAAAAGGGCATTCTTACTATCTTTCTTCTTTATTGCATACAGATGTTCTTGTATCCTGTCCCTGAGCCTCCTAGTTGTCATGCCCACATAGAATGCAGGGCATGACCCACAAGTGGCTAGATAAATAATGTTGGTATCTTCACAGTTTGCTGAGCATTTAATAACAACTTCCTGTGTTAGTTCAGGATGTAGAAAAGTCGTGTCTTTCGATATCCATTTACAGGAGGTGCATCCTTCACATGGAGTAGTGCCCCTAGTGTCCTTTTTTATGATTGTATCATTGAGCCTTTCATGACATAAAATTCTTTTTAAATTTGGCATGTTTTTATATGTAAATGTAGCTCTATTTCCTATCAAGCTTTTTATTTCATCATCAGTAGTTAGTATTGACCAGTTTTTACTGATGATATCAGTGATGTAACTGTTATCACTAGTGTAACTAATAATGCATCTTATTTGTTTGTATTCTTGGATTTCCTCTTGTCTGTTGCCAGCATATCGCTGATACATGACCCTCGGTTTATAGCAATCATTATTGGCAAATTTTTCTTTTGTATACAATATGTCATCCTGATTATATCCTCTATCTAAAAGGAGGGATTCTAGTTTGTCAAAATGGATAGTACGTTCATTGCTGTCTTGACATATTCTGTTAATTCTAGTGAATTGCCCTTTAATTATGTTCGAAAAAATAAATCTGGGATGCATACTGTCATATGCCAATAGTGTATTCTTCCAACACTCTTTTCTATAAAGAGAGGTAACTAGCCTCCCTGTATTTTCCTTCTTGATGTTAAGATCAAGGAAATTGATGCTTGAATATGAATGTTCAATGGAAAATCTAAGAAAATCTGTGGATTTTTCCAGATCTTTAATAAAGGCTACAAGCTCCTCAGGTGTTCCATCCCAGATGAGCAGTATATCATCCACAAACCTAAAATACGCCACTACTTTATGATATGCTATATGTGTAAATAGACATGTAGTCTCCCATTTATATACAACCAAATTAGCATATGAGTTGGCGCAGGGGGTGCCCATGGCAACCCCCCACTGTTGTAAATAATAAGAGTTGTTAAACATTATGGCGTTTTTGGTAAGTACTAGCTCTAATAAAGCATTAAGTAAAATTTGTTCACTGTTATTATAAATCTTCGAGACATTTAGTATGTGTCTTATTGCCTCTAGGCCAAATGTATTAGGTATCGCCGTGAAAAGACTCTTGACATCTAATGTAACTAATAGATGTTTCTCTAAAATCTCTTCCTGTATGTTGCTGAGATGTTCAATCAACTGATATGAATCTTTTAGAATGGTACCAATTTTATTGACTATAGGTTTTAACTTTCTCTCAATAAATATAGACATATTCTCTGTTACCCATTGGTGTCCTACAACTATCGGACGTAGGGGTGGTGGTATGATACCCTTGTGCATTTTGGGTAGCCCCTTGATATAGGGTATCAGTGGGTGTTCAATAAGTAAAAACAAGTAAAAATCATGGCTGATTTGCCTAGTTACCATCATATCATACAGTTCATGATGTACTTCATATATTAGCTTATCAACTGTTTTCCTATCTATCTCTTTATATGTAAGGTCATCATTCAAAAGTGTAACCATGTGTTCAATATAATCTCTTTTGTTAAGGATGACAATTCCCCCTCCCTTATCTGCGGGCCTAATAGTCACTGTTCTATCATTAGATAAAGTGTTCAGAGCTAATCTTTCTTCTTTAGAAACATTGTGAAACAACTTCTTGGCGCCTATAACAAAGTTGTTATTGTAATGTTTATATAAATCATTTTACATGAATTTTTAAAAGCATTCTATATACGGATGTGCAGCTGGTGAAAAAATACTTTTCTTTTTATAACATTCAAAAGTACTCATTCCCTCAGTCAAACCATTACTATTGTTATTAGATTTTTTGAAAAACAATGCCAAAGCTATATTGCGAGTAAAGCAGCGCAATTCAGTTAACAAAATAGAGACATTACTGGCCTGAGCTGGAATGAAGCTCAAGCCTCTGTTTAAAAGCTGGTAATCCGTTTCAGTCAGAGTTCTATCCGACAAATTGAAAACTAAATCATTTAGTCTCTTCTTCGACCCCTTTTGTTCGTCGATTCTCCCGATGTATTCCTTTTCCGTCTTCCGTGACTCGTCGACCTCCCTCTGGACTCTCTGCGTTGGCGCACAGGTAAGGGTAAAAAAGCGTCAAGATTCGATTGCTGTAGCTTCGGTTTAGCACCTAATCCATGTGGATTAAGTAAAGCTTGCTGATTGGGTGGTGGTGTGCTAACATCTATCACAGTTCTTGAGGTATTTGATGTGCTGGCCATATTAGCTTCACCGGATGACACTGGATCTGTTAACAAAATAGGTTCTTCATTTTCATGTACCAATCCTCTGGATTCTCTTTCAGCCACTTCGGCTCGTTGCTGTCCTTCCCTCTGGTTGTAACGCGGCCATACAAATACCTGGCCGTTGGAGAAATCTGAAATATCTCTCTGTAATTTGCGTAATTTTAGTAATTGTAGGCGTTCACCATAAGCACTGACTTGATTGATTAAATTTTCAATTTTGTTCATGAATATTTCACCTTTGAATCTCTTATTTAAATCTTTATAAAGAGACTCAGTTTTTGATGTTAACTCATTTTCAATGGGTTGGAAATAGTCAATGATTAATTGGATGTACTTATAGCCAAGTTCTATATTTAGCTTTTGCCAGTTCTTTAGTAACAAAGGGTGGTTGTTACCGTACGAGGGCATACAAAGTACCCTCATTCCCCTAGGTACTACTTTGTGGTGAAGGCATGCTTCTAAGTGGCGACGTTGCCACATCAGTCTAAATAATTTATATAAGTCATTTTCAAGTTCTTTATATAGTGGATAAAAGTCATTAAGCAAGTTCACAGTACCTGTTTCAGTTGTGTTTACTTGTGTGGACATATCCATATCTAACAGCGGATTAGATTTCTGTTCCATCAGTTGAGTCCATTTTAAATTAAAGGTATTTCTTTCTGGATAGTAATCGAGTTCAACAGTAGGATTTTAACAGAAC
>NC_056726.1:758492991-758548338 GCF_019279795.1 Protopterus annectens | reverse complement strand
AAGGTTTCATAAGATAGAAGAGGTCACTTAAGGCTAATCATTTGCTAACTGAGGGGGTGGAGCTAGGAACCTAACCTTCTATTTAAGGGGTAAAATAAAACATTTCAGAGCTTTACCAGAAAGGCTCATCCAGACTCTGCTACACTTTGCTGTGAAGGAAAGGTTAGTTTGCTTTTATTTTTTGTATTTTGTATTACTTTATTGCCTTTCTATATTTTGAATACTGTGGTTTCTTTTCTTTACCTTGTGTTTTACTTGCATTCTGCTTTAACAGCATATTAAAACTTCAAAAGAGACCACATCTCTCTCTTCTGAGTCAGGCAGAAGTTTTTTCCTGCCCTCCCACCCAGTTACAGTTGTCTTGTTAAATACCACTGTCTTTCTAGTTGCCTGACTCTTATGTTAATCTGACCATATATCTCATTTCCTCTCTGCTTTCACTGGCTTGTGTGAGTAATCACAAAATCATCATTTTTGAAATACCTCCCCTTCAACTATTTAAATTTATTGGCCATCCTACTGTATTCCATAGTACCAGAATACAAACGTGACCACTCCTTTCAACCCATCTTGCTGTTTTAAAAATAGTAACTCTCCACTAAACCTTAACTTTTTAAACAGGTAAAACTTAAGTTACCTACTTTCACATCCAACTTTTCTAGGGCACACTGCAGTGTGCATTTTTTTTCATCTTACCTTTAAGCATCCCTGTGACTAGCACTTTCTCTAATACCTGCTGGAAAGCACTAGGAAGCCTTAAACTAATACAAGCACTCAACTCTCCTTGATAATAAGGAGAAATTAATAGTAGGCACTAAACAGCCTATAATTGCAAAGTACCTTGCTAAGGTAAGGGAAAACAGCTCCTGTACTTTACAAAAAAAAAGCACCAAACCAGGCATGTCCAAGGGTCAGCTTTTGGTGATTTCTCCTGTCCACCTGGTGAATCTGGGCATGCTGGGGCAATGCAGCAATTACCTCATGTACACAGACAACCCTCTCCTCCTACCACCCAACACTACAACCTGTGCTGTCTCCACCCAAGATTGTGCTAGACAGTCAAGAGGAGAAGGTTAACACCCACACTACACATCAAGCAACACATAGCCCTTCTAAACCCACACCACCAACACCCACATATAGCAATACTAAATCCACATATGCAGAGGCCCTTAACTGTAACCTGCCCAAGCAACAAGGACCTCTGAAGCTGAAATGCAAACAAACACCAATCACAACCAAAGTGTCACATAGTTCACAACACCAGTGTGCCACCCAGCAACAGCCCCTAAGGCAAGACAATGTACCTAACACTTTAGTCAAAGGTGACTCTATAGTCTGGCTCACTGATGTCCCTCTCACCAGGTTGAACAAGGAGAAAATTACAGTCAGCTGCCTGTCAGGTGCCAGGATCTGCCACATAACGCATGCACTCAAGTCACTCCAGAACAAGTACAAATATGACTCTGTCATTGTTCATGTTGGAGTGAATGACTTGAGATGTACCTCCCTGAACTACATGAAAAGAGATATGGAAGAGCTCTCGGATCATGTGGCCCAGGCAGGTATGACCCTAGCCCTGAGTAGCATCCTGCCTTCGCCCAGAATGATACCACAATATAAGGACAAAATGATTTACTTCAACAATTGGCTAAGCTTCTGGTGTCATTCAAAGGGGATCCAGTATCTGTCTGCCTGGGACGACATGATTGACAGACCATGATGCTTTGCCAGAGATGGTCTGCACCTGTCGCCTCTGGGATTCAGGTTACTGGCTAAGGCTCTTGCCACCCCTATAGTGCCTTTTTTAGGCAAAGTTCAAAGGACAAAACCACCACTGTAACAGGTTCAAGCATGCAAAATCTGAAGGTAATGCTACTCAATGCTAGAAGTCTAAACCTCAAAATGCACTCTCTCGAGGCACTCCTAAAAATGGAGAACATCGATATCTGTGCAGTAACTGAGACCTGGTTCAAGGCTCCAGAGAGCACCCCTACAATACCAGGCTACAACTCTTACCACACTTTTCGGCCACCAAACCAGGACCGAAACACTAAAGGTGGGGGAGTTCATAAGTTCATAGTTTCATACTAGGCTATCTGCCCTAGGGCATTTATAAGCATAGCCAGAGTGTGTTTGGCTTTCACCACCCATTTTAAATGAATTTTGCTATGCCCTTTTTCGAGGTTAGTATACTGTGCCTCTGTCTAACAGTGACACAGAAGTGATACCTGGGGTAAACCTACGATCTCCCATCCACTCATCAAGATTCCTCTTGAAGAGAGTCAATGAGGGACTCTGCCTAACCTGGACTTGGATTTTATTCCAGAGTGAAGGGAGCCTCTGGAATCTGTCCCTCCAGCATGTCCTATTTATTTCAGTGCTGAGGTTCAAGTCTCTCGAGCGCGTAGCTCGATGGGATTTGGATTTTCTGAGGTGCAGCATATCCATTAATTCCGGGTTGGACATGGCTTTATACATCAGGCACAGATCGCCTCTGAGCAGGTGGTATGCCACTGAGTAGAGCTGGAGTTTCTTTAATCTGGCAGCATATGGCATCTGTTTGAGCCCTTTGATCCTCTTGGTGAGGTACTTTTGGGGTCTTTCCAGTTGCTGCAGGTGTCTGGTAAGGTACATCCCAAAAGGGGCATTGTACTCAATTATGGGCCTGATGAGGGATGAATAAAGAGGCACGATGACCTCCCCTGATCTATATGTGAATCCCTTCATGATTAGGTGGGCTATATAAAATGTTTTTCTAACCACTTTGGCCACGTGGTTTTCAAATGAGAGATTGCTATCAACTTGGGTCCTCAGGTCCCTAATTACTTCTTCCGTACTTAATGGATTACTACCTATGTGGTAATTTATGGGCACTTTGTTTTTGCCAAAGGGGATGACTATACACTTTTTAGCGTTTAACTTGAGGCCATGGCTCTGGCACCAGTTGTCTGTTTCTATGAGGCCCTTTTGTAGGATGCTTGTGTCGGCTGAAGAGTCGATTATGGCGCCTAGTTTGCAGTCATCTGCGAACTTGGTCAGCCACAGTCCTTCCATTTTGGCCTGTACCTCTGAGAAATATATACCAAACAAGAGAGGTCCCAGGACTGAGCCTTGTGGGACACCACTTGTAACTGGTTTGGAGTTTGACATGGCTCTAGCAATTCTAACCATGTGGGTTCTGTCCTTGAGCCAGTTTGCAACCCATCTAGTGACATAGGGGTTTATATTTAAGCTGGTGAGCTTATCTATAATGCCCGAGTAGGGTATTGTATCGAAGGCTTTTGTGAGGTCCAGGTAGGCTGTGTGGACCACCTTCCCCTCGTCAATGGCCTTGGTGACTGTTTAAAGAAATCGACCAGGTTTAAGAGGCAGGATCTGCCCTTAACAAAGCCGAACTGGGTAGGATCCAATGTCTGTAAGTCCCCAATATCTTTATTTATGAGGTCCATGATGATCCTTTCCATAGCTTTGCAGACCAAGCTAGTCAGGCTTATGGGGCGATAGTTTCCAGGATCCGTTGAGGCACCACTTTGTGGAGAGGGACTACTGTTGCTGTACGCCACTCTTTGGGTACATATCCTGTAGTAAGGCTGAGATTGAACAGTAGTTTTATGTTTGGGTTTAGCTCTTCTTGGAGTTCATGTAGGACGCAGCCCGGGACACCGTCTGGTCCCATTGACGCTGTGTTTTTTGCTTTGGAGAGGGCAGCTCTTACCTGACCATCTGAGATGTTAGGGGGGCAGCACTCTGCTGGGATAGATATTTGCCCTTTTGGTGGGGAGGGGGGGAGAAGTTTGCGCTGAACCTGTCAGCTAGGATGTTGGCAATGTCTGTGGGTTCGGTGTATTTTTTGTCATTTTGACTAATTCTGAGCATATCTGGGAATTCCCACCCAGGTTCCTAACATAACTAAAGAAAGCCTTGTGATTATCCTTAGTGTCCTGTGCAATTTTTCTCTCGAAGCTGGCCTTAGACAATTTTATGAGTGCCCATAGTTTTTTGCTAATACTGATCAGAGATGCCTTCCCTTTTTGGGATTTTGCTCTATCATGTAGTAGCTTCCTCCTTCTATTGTATAGTTTGTTTATGGCTGGGGTCCACCAGACAGGACGCCTGCCTTTGGAGGATTGAGTCTTGGTTTTATTTGGGATTGCATGATCCATGCATTCCTGAAGGTGTTCATAGAATGCGTTTATAAAGGATTCTGCGGTCTGGGCCATATTTTCCACAGGCCCAGGGGCTTTGAAGGATTCCACCTCAGTTTTGAGGAGTGTGAAATTTGCTTTAGAGACGTTTTTCACTGTGGTTTTCTGGGCAGGGGGTGGGGTCAGGATGTGAATATCCAGTGAGATTAGTTTATGGTCTGATCTTACCAGTGAGGGATACACTTCTGGTCTGGAGCATAGATCCCCCATGTTGGTGATAATCAGGTCCAGTATGTTTTCCCCTCTTGTGGGAGTGGTAACAAGTTGTTCCATAGCATTTGAGTTTATAAATTCTAGGAACCTTTGGGCTAGGGTGTTGGAGCTAGAGTAATGCTCCCAGTCTATGTTTGGGTAGTTGAAGTCGCCCAATATAATGGTGTTTGGAGAGACCTTCATATTTCCAGTGTTCTCAGGAAGGCCGAGTGGGGTTCCAGGGTTTGGGAGGGTGGTCTGTAGCAGGCTATAAACTGGAAGGCAGTTTTACCCACTGTTAGTTGCACATGGATAGTCTCTGATGCTTCGTGCTGTGCCACCAACCTGGAGGTGTGGGTATCTTTAACGAATATTGATACTCCCCCTCCTTTTGTGGTTCGGTCCAAGTTTTGGGGCCAAAAAGCATGGTATGAGGTATAACCTGGTAGTGCTGGGGTGCTCTCGGGAGCCTTGAACCAGGTTTCTGTTACTGCACAGATATCGATGTGTCAATATTCACCAAGGATATTCACACCACCAGGCTAGTTGCCCAACACAATGTGTCTGAAATTCTGCAGGTGCAACTAACACAAGGTAAGACTGCAATCCAAATTGTAGCTTGATACAGATCCCCCACCATACCCCAAGATTCTCACTACACCTTTCTAAACATACTGAAAAATATTAAGATAGAACCAAACACCCTAATACTGGGTGATTTTAACTACCCTACCATTAACTGGGAAAACTACTCATGTACCAACACCTTTGCCCAACGGTTCTTGGAATTCATAAATTCCAACGCCCTGGATCAACTAATCCATAGTACCACCAGGGGCTCCAATATCCTAGACCTGCCAAATTCCAGTAATAACGGCCACACAGGTAAAAAACGCACTCTCCAAAGCTAGGAATACAGCATCCATGGGACCAGATGACATCCCGGGCTGTGTACTACATGAACTACAATATGAACTGGCACCTCACCTAAGTGTCATGTTTAATCATAGCCTCACCTCAGGTTTTGTGCCCACTGAGTGGCGCAGAGCTATAGTTATCCCACTCCACAAGGGGGGATCCACCTTGGATCCCAGAAATTACCATCCCATCAGTCTGACAAGCCTTATCTGCAAGGCCATGGAGCTTATTATCATGGAACTTATAAACAAAGACATTGGCAACCTTCAAACACTGGACTCCACCCAGTTTGGGTTTGTGAAGGGCCGATCTTGTCTCCTGAACCTGATTGACTTCTTCTAATCCATCTCCAGAGCCATGGACAAGGGTAAGGTGGTCCACACAGCCTATCTAGACCTTGCCAAGACCTTTGACACTATCACCCACTCTGGGATCATAGATAAACTTACTAAGCTGGGCATTAATCCCTACGTCACCCAATGGGTTGCTAACTAGCTTACTGATAGAACCCACACTGTAAAAGTAGCTGACTCCAAATCCAGCTCCAGACAAGTGACAAGTGGAGTTCTTCAGGGTTCAGTCCTAGGACCGCTCTTGTTTGGCATCTACATCTCTGAAGTACAGGCCAACACTAAGGGACTCTGACTAACAAAGTTCGCAGATGACTGCAAACTGGGAGCCATTATTGAATCCCCAAATGATGTGGATACTCTACAAAAGGGCCTTACAGAAACAGATGCCTGGTGGCAGAGCCATGGGCTCAAGCTCAATGCCAAGAAATGTATAGTTATCCCCTTTGGGAAAAAACATGTATCCATGAATTACCGTATAGGTGGCCGTACACTAAACACAGAAAGTGTGATAAGAGACTTAGGGACACAGGTGGACAGTGGTCTCACCTTCAATAACCACATCGCCCCAACAGTCAGGAAATCCTTCTATGTGGCACATGTCATCACTAAGGTCTTTTCATTTAGAAAAAAAGAGGTCATTGTCCCACTGTACTCATCCCTCATTAGACCCATTATAGAATACAACTCCCCGTTTGGTATGTACCTCTCAAGACATCTGCAACAACTGGAAAGGTCGCAGAAATACCTCACTAAAAGAATCACAGGCGTAAAGCAGATGCCCTATGCTGACCACCTTAAAAAACTCCAGCTATACTCTGTCGCATATCGTCTACTCAGAGGCAATCTCTGCTTAACATACAAGGCCATGTCGAACCCAGAGCTGTTGGACATGCTACACTTAAAGAAATCCCAATCCCTCAGAGCCACACGCTCCAGGAATCTAAACCTTGTCATCACAATAAACAAAACATGCTGGAGGGATAGGTTCCTGACCCAGAGACTCCCCAGACTCTGGAATAGATTGCCCATACATGTGAAGCAGAGTGCCTCTTTGGCCCTCTTCAAAAGGAACCTTGACGATTGGATGGGAGAAAGGAAATTCACCCCAGGGATCACGTCAGTCACCCTGCTAGACAGGGGTCCAGGGAAGTAAATAGTGTGGGAAGAAATAGCCAGGGAATTGTTATGGCTAGGCTTGCATAGGCCCTAGGGCTGATAGCCTAGTACCAACCTATGATTCAACCTATGAACCTATGAGAGTGCATAGAGGACTTGTTCCTGATGATAGTTGTGGGGGTGATGGTTTGGGGAATGTCTTGAGAGGTATCTGAGTGAGAAAGTTGGGCAAAATCAGACCCATATTTATTGGTCAGTAAATTTGCTATATCCACTGGCACAGTATAGCAGACTCTGTTTATGATTAGTTCAACACATTGTTGTATATTGCCTTAGAGGTTACAGATGCAGCTGAAGAACGTCTTGTAGTTATCCTTAGTCTGAAGATTACTTTTACCTCACATTTGGCATTGTTGACTTAATCAGTCCCCTGAACTATTTATTTAGTTTGATTCATAGGGTCTTAGATTAAGTACTAGGCTATCTGCCCTTGTGGGCCCTTTTAAACCTAGCTAAATTTCCCAACCTAAAGGTAATAATCAAACCCTGTATCTTTTGTGTATGAGGTAAACACCTAAAACAATATGCTAAATCACAGCACTTGGCAATGGTGGCATTCTCACCTTTCTGGGCATTGCACTTTCTATTTTTGGCCATTATTTTATTCCTTTTGTTATGAAACCTATTGATGTTAGGATTCCACTAAGCTAAATGCTTTTCTGAGTTTGCTCTGTGCTTATTTTGGGCAGGTGCCATTGATTCTATGCAACTGTACACATGATTATAAAGGGTTTTTGTGAATGACTGTATATAAGCAGATATGTTCCCTAGTTTTTGGGGGCACTTGAAATTTTGCCAGGGTGTCATTTAAAAGTAGGAAGATAGCCTTGGAATAATTTCTAAAAATTCCAGTGTTACCCAGTGCATCAGGTTTCATTTTTACGGCCCAACATGACCAGTGAGGTCATTAGAATCTGCGGGGTGCAGTGTTCCCCAATGTTGGTGAGGAGTAGGTCAAGGATGTTCATATCCCTAGTGGGTGTAAGTTAGAAGCTATGTATGATTTCCAATCTCATAATTATTAATTAGAATGCAACATTAAGTAACATTTATTATTTCTTTTTCTGCATGAATTGCATAACTTGGTCTGACAAGTATGTGACAATGATGTTGTCACTTTATTTTTAGCTAATGCCTAAATAGTGTTAGACGTGATGTCATTCGGTAAAATCTGTGTTTGGTCACATACACATACTGTGCTCACTATGAAAGTTGCCAGGTAATGACCAAACTAAACAGATCATACTGAGAATTTAAAAATTACTGTGTTTCCTGCTGGTAGAATTTTAATAAAATATTTTTTGCTTATTGAATTCAGTAACTAGTTTGACAGGAGTCAAATCGTAAATTTTCTGCTAATATTGTGACATTTTGTAACTCTTGACAAAACAGCAATGCAATAGAATGTGTAGGTGTACCTATTTTGAGCTTAACTTTAGCAAAGGAAAAAAAAAATTGCCCCTGTTTTTTCAAGTCACTGATAGCTTGTGTGACATACATTTGTTAGACTTTACTTTCACTGTCATTTAAGAGTAATACCATGATGAAAATCTGCCTGCATATCATGAAAACCTTACTGGAGTGGAAGAAAGTTTCATCAGAACAAAGTGAATTTTATGAGAGAAGTACAACACCTGCAATACTTTTTGACAAACTGTTGGTTTTGATAAATCACACAAAAATGGAAGCAAGTTAACTATAATATCCTTTTAACTCTGGCTGAATGTGGCAAACCTGAACTTTAAATAACCGTAGTGGCAACTTTAATACTGTATTTTTGTAGAACAACATCTTTAATAGCTGTAAAGGCTTAGCTACTAAAAAAATGTATTTAACAAGGAGGCATTTTTGTTCCTAATATACTGCCTTCATTTTTATTCACAACATATCTCAGACTAACTCTCAGTTTGTCTTTGTTCTGCCTACAGGTCAGGCTCTTCACATTGTTACTTTTTTATGTGATTCTAGAAATATACTTATCTTTTTTTTGCTTCACCTGTTGTATTTATGTTTCTGTTGATATTTTACCATATTTTTCTAACCCAGTTTTTAAACTTCAGCATATCTTTAAAAAATAGCTTTGTCTTATTATACTTAAGACAGCTGGTTTAATCATTAATATATCATTATATTACCCAGAGTATACTTATTTTCATAATTAATGTCAATGTTTGTTGCCCCTGGTTTGCAAAATTACTGTAACTCTTGAGTTTGTGGCTCTTGTCTAGGAGACAATGTTTTTTTATAAGTTCATAGGTAAGTGCTGGGTAGCTGCCCTTATGGGCCATTTTAAGCCTAGCCAATTTTCCCTTTTTATGCTTGAAATAACCAATCCCATTTGGTTATAGATTAGTCTTACCCATTCCCATGGTCGATAGTTATATATTACCCGTAATGATAATAACTCAGATCATACCATAGATAATTTGAGGTGACCTACGTATGCGATAAAACATTTAGGTGCTGCCTCTGTCAATTAGTAGTACATTTCAACAATTCTGAGTCAACAATTGCAGTATCTGAATTATAATTTGGAATATCTTTTCACGTCAGTTTAAAATAAAGTAAAAAAGAAAGTGGAAGGAGATAAACATTGCTATCTGGAATGCAACAAACAACTTGCTAACATTTTAGAACATTATTACTTCACATGAACTGCCAGTAAAATTGTTTTCATTTCAAAAATCTAAAATGTATAATCCCTTTTTTATAACTCATGAAAATTATGACAGACATTGGTATAGTCACATCTGTATTCATGTTGTATCATATGGATAAAGCAGAGAAATGAATTACTGTTCAAAATGTAATTATTCAAATGCTATTACTAGTTGCACAGTGTAATGTAATTGGTTTTTTTGCCTTACCATGACTGTGTCTGTATAAATGAGTGTCTGTATCCAGAAATTTTGTTTTAATTTTAAAGTCATATGCTGTGTTCAGCTCTGAAAGGTATTACAACATTAAACTATTTTAGTCTATGCAGAAGATCATGACCTGTCTGAGAAAACTTGTTAATTGGAATTTCTAACCCACCTGGGAAATAGCCAGTAGAGTATTGCATCTGGAACTTATGTTTATAGCAAAAACATTTGCAAAATAAAATAAAACTGTTATTCATTATCCAAATGTTCCTGCAAACTTCATGAAACCCTGTGAAAATCAGCTTTTGATAAACTTGTCACATATTTACTTTTTCCCCCTCATTGATCTTTTTTATTTTGTATCAAATAAAAAAATAAGAAATAATTATTATAGACCAGTTTCTCCATGTAAATTAGACATTACATTTTCTCTGTTTGCTGGGCAGAGAGGCTGTCTTTCAGAAGAAATGCCACTGAAGTCTCTGAAAGCAGGATATTTGAAAACACAGGCTGGAAACACATGGTTGAAGTCACTGTTGTAGTATACATCTGACGTATGTAGGAATTGTTTTATGAGAAAGAAATGGACAAGTAATGAGCAATGTTTGTTGTAGCTACTGAATACACTGACACCATCATGGGTCTTTTTAAAGTCATGTGATATGCAGTCATATGGTTCTGTGCAATAACAATAGATGTCATTGAAGAAAAACTGCATCAAATTTTTTGGAATGTAAAGTGAGCATATTCTCTACAGCTGAGTCTCATTGTTTTATGAAAGATATACTTTTATTTATTTTTATTTATTTAATGGCAGTTTGTTAACTGGGATAGTCCATTGGGCTGAGATGAGCCCTTTTTCAATGGAGGCCCTGGGAAAAAAGCTCCAAGTACGTACATACAAAAACAAAGATCAACAAGAATTAATAATTATATAAAAATTAAAACAGGATACCGCAACAGCATATATCTGCATGGTATTAACTGATGTTTTGCAAGCATAAACTTAGCAACAGCAAAAATCTGTGAGATATTAATAGAAATTTTTACAAACATAAAATTTGCAACATAAAATAAAAGAGTTATATTGATACAAAGATAGAAGTAGTGATGGTGTTAGTGAAATGTGCCATCAATAAAAATGTTAAACCCTCATGACATAATAAAGCACTCTGTTTTGCGAGGGAAACAGATGCCAATACTGTATAAGTGTAAAATGGAGGCGGAAAAGATGAGATGTAATGAGGATGAAAACAGGAAGGTTAGTATTAAGTAGAGTTATTGAGAGGGGAGGTAGAAGGATGTGGAAGTGGGTATTAGGAGGGGGTTAGGAGGGGGAGGGGAGGAGGTTAGGAGGGGTGAGAGCAGGAGCACTCCCAAATAGAAGAGAGATAAGAATGGTGTAATGATTTAAAATTGGAGATGTTCTGGGTGGTTCAGGTATGGGGAGGAAGAGAGTTCCATTTTCGAGCAAGGGAGAATGACAATAGCAGTTGGCCAGGAGTATGTGATGGTTTATATACTACTAGGAGGTTCTGGCTACTGGACCTAAGAGGTCGATCTGGAAGATGCATAGTTAGGGTGAAGGACAGGGAGGAGTATTGGGATGGCTTGAAAATGAGCTTATGGGCAGTAGAGAGTTGAATGTAAGAGAGATAGTTGGGGAGTTCCAGCCAGTTCAAGGAGTGTAAGGAGTCGCAGTGGTGAGAGTAGGATTTGGAGCTGGTAGCGAACTTGCAGATTTTATTGTAGCAGGATGTTAGTTTAACTTTGAGGGTGGCTTGAAGATTAGTAAGGATGGGTGATCTGTATATGAGAGAGGGGAGGAGGTAAGTGGTGGAGAGGGTAAGCTTTGTTGAAGAAGTGCGATAATGATTGTGGCAATAAAGCATTCCGAGTTTCTGGTATGTTTTCTTGATGTTAGTTTGATGGTGAATGTCAAACTTTAGATGTTCATTGATAAGGACACACAGAAGCTTAGTATGGGGGACAATTTCGATGGGAGTCAAGTTTTGGTTTACTATAGAAAAGGAGTTTATGTCTATTTTTGTGTTTCTGGATGAGGTAAAGATCATGAGTTTGTTTTTTGTTGCATTGAGAGCTAGATGATTGCTTAGCATCCATGTCTCAGTGCTGTTAAAAGTGGTCTGAGTTGCTTGCACGAGTTTGGGGAGGGACTCAGCAGAGCAGATGATACTCAAGTCATCTGCATATTGAACAAGTTGGCATTTGGGATACATTGATGGAAGTCATTAATGAATATGTTGAATAGTAAGGCCCCCAGGATAGATCCTTGGGGGACACCTATAGTTTCCAGGATTTATCATGGATATGTATGAGGATTATTGTTTCCTTGGAAAGCCAGGGAGCAGTTTTGGATTTCAGTCTTTTGGTTCTGGGGGAGCAAAGTTGTTAAGTAGGTTAATGAATGAAGTATTGTAGCAAGTGACAGCATTGTCGAAAGGAAGAGTTTTAAGAGGATTCCAGTTCATCTGTTTTAAGCAATCTGGGAAGGATTGAGGGTTGAAGTTTGTAAGAGCGCGGGTTGAGATATAGTTATGTTGTAGGTGTAGGGAGGAAAGAGAGCATCCTGCAAAGGCAAGAAGGTGGTTGCTAATGGAATCAAGCAAGGTGCCACTGCCAGAGATATTGTTGGTATGGGAAACTAGTATCCAGTCCAGGATACTTCCTGAAGAGCTATCTTTATTAGGTCCGGTAGGAGTGTTAATTAATTGAGAGAAGCTGTATAGGTTTATATTATGTGGGGTGGCGTTAGAGTGAATAGAAGGCCAGTTAATGTTTACGTCTCTTAGGATAATTGTTTCATTGTTTTAATATTAGCAGAGAACCAGGAGAGGCTTGATCCCAGCTTCAGAGATTGATAGAATGTCAGGTTGATTATGGGTGAGCCAAGTGTGGAAGTTGGGTAGTTTATTACAGAGGCTTTGGACATTAATATTAGCAAACAGGAGAGACTTGTGGGGATAGGGTGAGTGTTTAGGAATGGTGTTAGTAGTATGGTTGGTGGAGGGACCGGGATTAGGGTGTATATCTCTGGAAAGGATAGATAGTAGATTTAAGAGGAGAACCATTAGTTCTTTAGTGTTCTTAGAGTTGCAGTTGGCAGGGGAAAAGTGAAAGGGATATGGGTTATGAGGGCTGGGGGTTATATTTGGGGTGTCAACTAGTTTTCTGGAAAAGAGAAGAGAGTCAGTGGATTGATAGGGTTGAGTTGTAATGTGGGCTGAGTATGTGGCTTCTTTTTTGAGGTGTGCAGAGGTTATGTGGAAGGGTGGAGACAAAGAGAAGTCAGTGAAACAGGTAAGTTGAAGTAGAAGAAAGAGGGAGGAGGGCAGCAGTATAGTGAGTAATAGCTGTGCTGGTTTAGTGTGCATGGTTATTGTAGTGCTACAGGTATGATGTAGAAGGTATCCTAGGAAAATAGGAATATGGTGATATAGATAGTGAAGCTGCAATAAAGGGAGTGGGATTAGCAGTGAATAGTAGGTGGAGCAAAAAAAATAAAAGGGAGGGGAGATTGCCAAAGGACAGGGAGGGAGGGGTTGGTTTTGATAGGGTCTGTGTACAGGAGGAGTGGCTTTGTGGCTATAAGTGTTGAGATAGTGGGGGTGGTGGGATTTGGGGACAGTGTAGGGGAGTAGAGTGGGTGAAAGGAGCGGGCAGAGCCAAGAAGGAGGAAAGGGCAAGAAAAAGGAAGAGAAAGTCTGCAAAAAACTATCAGAAAGAGTGATCGCTACTAACTAGTGTAAGCTGTTGGCAAGCCCAAGATGAGTTAAAATGGGGATTAGGTTGGGGATGAGTATAGGAGGTTATGGCTAAAAGAGACAGGTTAACAACAAGCTAGACAAATAAATTAACTAAAAGAAGAAACTCAGAGCAGCAGGGAGCTGGTTAAAATGTGAGACCTGTGTTGCTAAGGAGTAGAGTGGGGTGTACTGCCATCTAGTGGCGTACCTGTGTGAAGGGTATAGTGAGAAATGTACAGATAAACAAGGAGGGAAAGATGTTTCGAGGGGGAAGAGTAGGGGGTAAGAGACTGCCATAAGACTGCCAGTGTGCACGCTGCGGGGAAACTAGGCAAACAGTGATACTTGGTAAAAACATGATAGCAATTACTTAACATACACTTAAATGGCCTGTAGAAGACAAATTGACCAACAGATGGTTTGCTGATAGCTGCTGCATGTCCTTTAGGATGTAGATTCGGACTGGCCACTGTATTGTTTATTGGGGGGAAGCACCCACGATTTACAACATGAATGAGACTTAAATGGTCTGTAGAAGACAAATTGAGTGACAAGTGGTTTGCTGATAGCTGGTGCACGTCCTTTAGCTGTTGGCAAGCCCAAGATGAGTTAAAATGGGGATTAGGTTGGGGCTGAGTATTGGAGGTTATGGCTAAAAGAGACAGGTTAACAACAAGCTAGACAAATAAATTAACTAAAAGAAGAAACTCGGAGCAGCAGGGAGCTGGTTAAAATGTGTGACATGTGTTGCTAAGGAGTAGAGTGGGGTGTACTGCCGTCTAGTGGCGTACCTGTGTGAAGGGTATAGTGAGAAATGTACAGATAAACAAGGAGGGAAAGATGTTATGAGGGGGAAGAGTAGGGGGTAGAAGACTGCCATAAGACTGCCAGTGTGCATGTTGCGGGGAAACTAGGCAAACAGTGATACTTGGTAAAAACATGATAGCAATTACTTAACATACACTTAAATGGTCTGTAGAAGACAAATTGAACAACAGATGGTTTGCTGATAGCTGCTGCATGTCCTTTAGGATGTAGATTCAGTCTGGCCACTGTATTGTTTATTGGGGGGAAGCACCCACGATTTACAACATGAATAAGACTTAAATGGTCTGTAGAAGACAAATTGAGTGACAAGTGGTTTGCTGATAGCTGGTACACGTCCTTTAGGATGTAGAGCCTGTCTGGCCACTGTATTGTTTATTGGGAGGAAGCACCAGCGATTTTCAACATGAGCAAGACTTACTTTGCAGGGAATTATATTAGTTTCACATAAAGAGTAGTTAACTTAATTTACAGCATTTTATTTTAATCATTCTGCTAGGAAAGTTATGTGGAGATACAAACAGTGTACCATTCTGTGCTTTTAGCTAATGCTGAAAGACTTGACACAATTTGTATACTGGTACAAACTGTGGCTTTATTAGCTCAGGTACTGCTTGTTATGCAGTTTAACATGTAGGGTGGTGAAAATAATGATGTTCTTCATATTGATCACTGCTGCAATAGCCCAAGCTATATGAATTATATCCTGCCAAGTATATAATAGCCAGCTAGCTTCCAAAGCTTAAGGCCTCTTTCCATGCACCCATACTGTCTGACAGCTTGAGCTAAGCTGACTAAAAGTCAAGTTTGGGTATAAAGCCCTTTAGGTTTACTGCTGCTGAAGACTGCATTCCTTTGAGGATTTCAAGGATCTATAGATGGTTGGCTTGTGCTGTTCCTTTGCAGGGCAGATAAGTTCCCATTGGGGAAAATCTTCCACTTTTTATTATTATTAATACTTTCTGCTTCGGAAAGTTATTTCTAGTTAAGAGTTTGTGTTTTAAAGGGCTGTCATGAGATTGTATTGTGCTTTTAAACAGGAGTGCTTTTTTTCCTGTCAGTTTAAAAGTTGTTTAAAGTAACTGTAAACCTTTTCTTTCTGTGAAGAAATTGTGTTTATTTTATGGTATAGGGTCAGCAAAGTGTTTTAAAATGTTTTTTACTGATTTTGCTTTTGAAAAAAGTGACTTTTAAAGACAGTTGTTTTTTACCTACATTTGCTGCTTTACTTTCCCAGGGAAAGAGACACAATATTTGGTTCACCATGGAACAATTAGTCAGTCCTTCTTTCAGACACAGAAAGAAGTTAAGGAAACAGCTTTTGTCATCACAGCAGGCTAGCAATTTGCCTCAGCTGCACATGTATGACTCTACTGTGTTTGTTAGTTGTACCTCAGACCACTCACCTTTTACCCTGGATCTGTCTGATGTAGCAACTACAGCTGCTATCAACCTAGAGTTTGCCACATCCTCTTTCATTGTTGGGTTCCCCTCATTGAGCAAGGGAGAGACACTTTTGTTGTCCAGGAGCTGGAACCGAGAAGACTTCCCTGTTTTGTCAGAATGTTGTGCCCATACCTGAGAAAGCTGCTTCTGCCATTAATAACACTGTTGGTCTCAGTTTTCCTGTGAAAAAGAAACAGAAAACAAAGCATGTATCTTTTCATCCTCCTCAAATTTCCTTAGACAGGAGTAGTTTATCGATCTGGCTTAGAGTTTAATTCAGGTTATTGATCCTTCTTGTAAAGTAGTCTCTGGTAAAAGAAAGAGGGATACCTCCTTTTCTGAAGAGATTTAAGATTCTGAATCTGAACAGGGGAATGTAAGGACAGATAGTCAGTTTTCTCCTCAGATTTCTGATTCTGACTCAGAGGAGAGCTCAGTTTCTGACTCTTCCTGTGGGAGATTCTCTTTCTCTGAGACTAATTCTAGAATGTGCCAGTGTTTTCAGTGGGAGAACACTGAGATTTCTCAATCGCTCAGAAAATACTATGAGCTTTTACAGAAGGAATTTACAGGACCTGCACCTATTCCTCCAGTTCTGTCAGCTTTGAGGGTGTGTGTGTCACTGCCTGCCAGAAGTTTAGATGGTGCAGTCAGCACCGTAGGCCAGTTTTATGAACCACCCTCTCAGTTCTTTAAGTGATGAGCAAAACGATCTATGCCCCCCAGCAACTGCATTGAAGAACAAAAAAAAAAGATGTTCTTTCCACTTGTTCATGAACCAGGTGGCAAGATGCCCAACACTCCCCCCTCCCTCCTGCCTCAGCCATTCAGGTCCCATTTCAGTGCCCTGCCCCCAACCCTCCTTTAACATATTTTATTTAAAAAAATTCTTCTTTTAAACTTTAGCATACACATGCTACAGTACTATGGTGCTCATGTTTTAGTTTAAAAAAATCTTCTTTTTAAACTGCAGCAAACTGCTTGCTACAAATGTAGCAAACAGTTGCTACAGCTTATATCCTGCCTGCACAGAGTGTTACAGTGCTCAGGTTTTAGTTAAAAACATTTTTTTTTTCTTTTAAATGGTAGCAAACTGCTTGATACAATGTAGCAATCATTTACTACAATTTAGACCACACATGGAGCTCTACAGAGCTCAGGTTTGAGTGCAAATGCAAAATGGGCTGTTAAAACAGGTCTGTATTATATTAGCGAATGCTTGAAATTGCGAACCCTATATAAGTGACCTAAACACTCAGAAAATGCAAAATATCAAACACACGGAGCAGCGATTTTTTTCCCAGGGAAAACAATCGCTGATCCGAAAAAAACCCCTAAAAAACCCAAACACAAAATAAAGTGGGGGGCTGTGCCCCCCACACACCCCCTACTTAAATATACCAACTCCGAGATCGCACCACAGCGGAGGAAATGGCAAAGTCCTGAAAATGGACCAGTGATTTTTTTTTTATCTATAGGAAAAAAATCGCTGTTCTGTGGTTTCGGCATTTTGACATTTCGCGTAAACATGTTCGACGAAATAGCGTTTGCAACTTTAAGCAGTTGCTTAAATAATAGGACCCCATTAAAACCCTACATTTCACTAAAGAGAGATTGGGATTGGCTAATTATGCCCCACCAAGACTTTGCACCCATGCAGTTGCCCCTCTAGCCCCGCCCTAGCTACACTACTGCTGCCTGTAATTTTCTTGACAGTCAGCCAGCTGCCCATAAAAAAAGCAGATAGAATATATAAAGTTCCTCAGTTTTTTAAGTTTTATATATTCTTCCCAAACCTTATCTGGCAGCTATAGCTTTAGTTAATCCTTCAGCTGCTAAACACTTAGTTAATTTCAGTCCTACTATCGCTGAGAAAGATGGGAAGATTATTGATAAGTATAGGAAAATGTATACTTCTGCAATTTTGATTTTCAGAATTTTGAACAGTTAGGTTCAAATGTTATTTTTTTTCTTCACTAATTGTGAATGTATGAGGAATGTTTTATCTGTAGTTTCTACTTGTGAAGAAAATCTGCTTTAAATAATTTAATTTCTTCTATTATTAAAATCACTACTCATTGTATACAGTGTTTGAATTACACTGTTGATACTTTTTCCAGGGTTATGGGCACTGGTACTATTTTGGGGTTTGCATGGCTGTCTTCCCAGAACCACACAGATGAGGCTAAAATGAGATTTTAAGTTCTCCTTTGGAAAAATATTTAGTTTTGGTCACTTTGCTGCAAAGGTGATCAAAAAGTGTGATGAATGGGGTAAGCTGATAGATGGAATCTCTTAAGATTTTTCAGCCCTCTTTTTCCAGGTTTTACAAGGGATTATTTAACTCCTCATCCAGTCTCAACAAAATGTAGGTAAACAGACATTTAATAAGAAATGGCAAAGGGGTCCTAAGAATAATTCTGGAAACTCCCAAAACAAGAGACAGTCCAGTATGTCTGAATAACTATTTAAGAGCCTCTTCCACCCTGGCAGCCCCATTTTATTCTTCCAGAAAGTCTGAATCTCTGTTTCTCTCTTTGGCAGCAGATAGTTTTAGTCAAATGAATTCTAAAGATAATTCGTCATGGTTACATATGGCAGTAGAAGGAAATTCCTCCTTTTCAGGGGGTAATTCCTCATTTTCAGGCCAGAGTCTTTTGTTTATACTTGTCTTTCATCACATGCTACTCCAGAGAGTGACTGAACCTGCTCCCCCTTCCCAGGTGGAAAAGGGGTTTTATTCAAGGATGTTTTTAGAACCATAGAAAGAAAATGCTTGCAAAGTTCCAGATCTTTCTTTCCTAAACCTGTTCATGATAGTGCCCAAATTCATACTGAAATCACTTCACAACTTGTTACCTCTGTGATGACCCACCACTGGACCAGTAATCAAGGAGCCTCAATCCTCACCACTGGCACCAGTGGGGGGTGTAAACTGGGAGGATAATAGGTACACACACAGTATATCCAGATGCAACTCTCTCCATCAAGTGTAATTTCCCTTTAGAGCAACCAGAGACCACAGTCAGTCTGGGGCTGGTTTCTTCCTCTTTCTCCAGATCCCCAGTAAGACTCCCCACTGGCACAGCTATAGAGTTGAGATCTCAGCTGAGTGGCCAAGACCTCCAGCACTCTCTCTATCCAACCACTGCTTCATGTCCCTGCCCAAGTAGCTGATGCACACACTCTTTGAGGTTTAATTTACACACACACACACACACACACACACACACACACACACACACACACACACACACATACACACACACACACATACACACACACACCCCTGGGAAAGGCTGGCACAGGTTTACTTGAGCTATGTCCCCCTTTTGCCAGACTATGAGGTAGTTATCATTGCCACCAGCCAACTTCTTATCAGCTACTTTAAGGCCCTTAACAAAGAGCGTCCAATGTTACTGTGTAATATTAATATTAATACAAATCATCATTTGACCAAGAGCAAGGCTATTAGGAGAGGCCCACACTGTGCCACCAAATAAATATACAAGTACTCTCAAAACTTAAATATCTCTATACAGATCAGCCACAATGAAAGTTTTAAATATATTTAGTAATAAATAATAAAAGAACAAGAAAATACTCAGTATATATTCACAGTGACATCAGAGTTCCAAATCAGAGGAAATGTTTAAAACAACATTGCAGAATATTCTCAAATAAATAAAGAAAAATATCTGAACTAAGCTTTGCTATATTCCTGACTATATCTTAGAGAATTATACTATCCCTAGTAACTTACTTCATCAGAGGAAGGCAGGTGTGGTGAATGGTTCTTGTCAGGTCCAATACAGAATGCCCTGTCTCACTAAGATACTTCTTAAATTAATATCTCAAACATTATTCCTGGGCTAGCTTGCATAATGACATCATTTCTTGTCATCTGACTTCTAGCCCAGAGACCCAAAACAACCACTGATGGCAGCTGGTATCATTTAGCATCTACCTGTAAAAATACATAGACCTCAGATTTTTGGCAGATGCTGTAAATCATAAAACAATTGCATTCCTTCATATTTCAAAACTAGTAATTACTTCACTCTGAAGACAGTATAGAAAGCTCCCTAGTACAGACATTATGTCTCTATCTGCCTTGAAACTGAAAGATGCCATCTTTTATTGCGTA
The DNA here is from genome assembly GCF_019279795.1 of Protopterus annectens. Taxonomy (NCBI): domain Eukaryota; kingdom Metazoa; phylum Chordata; order Ceratodontiformes; family Protopteridae; genus Protopterus; species Protopterus annectens. The sequence continues at coordinate 758,528,442 of NC_056726.1, read as the reverse complement.
GCTATAAAGTAATTTAATTTCAGCTATTTTTCTGATGTTAACCTCCTGTATTCCAGTTTCCACTATTAAAATATATACATGTAAACAGTTACAATAGTGCATGTACATTTCTGTTCTATTCCAGTGGGGTACACTGTGGTTACATTTCAAACAGCACTTTGCAAAAAACGTTTCAACGCACACTTCTGTACCAGCAGTTTGATATACACGACATACAATTCTAATACATTTGTAACACAAGCATCTTATATAAATCATGTTGATATTCACAAATGACATATAATTGTTTACAAAATTCCAGATAGCTGTGCTGGTGGTATCTACCTTTGTCACAACCTCTTCTTCTAAATTCAAGTTTCCTTGTAACTTTACATTTAAAAGATGTTTATCATCACTTTCCAATTCATTCAGATTTTAGATTTTTTTTTACGATTCTGTGTGTCTAGATCACATTATCAGTACTTTGCCCTACCCTTTGGACTATCCACTATGCCAGTAGTGTTCACAAAGTATCTAGATCCAGTTATAACTCATTGAAGGCTACAGGGTATCCACATTTTCCATATTTAGATGACTTGCTTATCTCTTTCAAAGTGTCAGGAGCCTCCCTCTTATGTGAGAGATCTCTTACACAAGCTGGAATTCCAAGAGACATTCAAAAGTTTTTCTTGGCTCTTTCTCACAGGATTGTGTTTTTTGGGATGCCAACTGACCACACAATTAAACAGCTTTTCTTCCACAGGAAAAAATAGAGTCATATCTAGATCTGTTTCTGGGTTTTCTACTCAGACTTTGGTCACTTTAAGAGAATACTGTGGCTTCTATGATTCTCATGGTACCCCTGGCAAGACTGCACATGAGAAAGATAACAGGAGTACCTGAAGTTTCTTTGGTCCCAGCACAAACATTCCTTGTATTTTCATATCCTAGTGCAGGGGGTTGTCAACAGGGAAATTACTTGGTGGAGACAACAGGTACCCCTAAATCCAGGTTGTCCCTTCTCCCTCCCTGTTCTGAAGCAGTCATCACAGATGTCACAGACTTTGCCTTGGGAGTAGTTTCAGGAAGGATAAAAGTGCAGTATGTGTGGGCCACAAAGGACAGGTACAAGCACACAAATATAAAACAGATACTTACCTTGATAAAGGTGATCAATTCTCTGAATCATCTTTGGTCCCCAGGACCTCTTCAAGTAGTTACTGACAATATCACAGTCATGTGGTACATAAACAGCAAAAGGGAATCAGGTCATACCCCCTCTGCAGGCTAGTCACAGTACAATCTCATTATACAGGCAAACTTTTGTAACAATTAACTACGCAAAAAACAGTAAACTATAAAAACAAAAAAGAGTCGTATGTGCACTACTCACTGTAAACTGAATCATTTAATAAAACACAAACCACATTTACATGAAGTGCTTTTTGTTTAGGTAAATGACTAAACTTCTTCAGATGGATTTCACTTACAAAACTGGTATTTAAATATTAATCATGTGACACATCATAATCAACACCTGTTAATTAACTAATTATTAATATACATTTAGTGGTTGTAAAATTGTATATAATAGTACAAGAGCTAAAAAACTCAAAAATACTCATGTGTCCTACACTGCAATTATCTAAAAGTATATAAAATAAGTTATCATTCTACATTAATGTCTCTACTTAAGAAATAATAAATCAAACATTTAAAATCAGTATGTTAGGCTATCTACAGGAAATTTAACTGGTGCAAAGCATATTATCTCAATAAACTTTTCAATTTTAAAATACAAGTAACAGAGCAAGTTTCATTTAAGTCTGGTTACTGGCAGGCATTTAATCTTACCTGCCATAATAACTCCGACCTTTCAAGTAATAAGACAGTAGGTCAACCTCTAATGTCAGTCTGTACTTGGAGAGATCTATGTCTGGCATACAGGGCGTTGTCAGACCCCACTCTGATGGACCTCTTGCATATCCACAAAACAAATAACACAGGAATTACCCATTCTAAAGACTTGAACCTTACCTGTGATATAAATAGGACCTGCTGGAGAGAGACAGGTATGTATCCCAGAGACTACCCTGTCTCTAGAACAGGGTCCCCATCCATGTGAAGCAGAGTCCCTCCTTAACCCATTTCAAGTGCAACTTGGACAACTGGATGGGCAACAGGAAATTCATCCCTGGTTTAGCACCTATGTCTCTAATGGACACAGGCAGCTTGTAAATGTTTCATCTCTTAGGCCCCTGCTTGTAAATGTTTCATCTTCCAAGCCCCTCTTTACACTTATCACGGGTACCAGAACTTGTCAGAGATTTGGGAGGCATGGCTAGACTGAAAAAGGCCCTTGTGGTCGTTAGCCTAGTAAATACCTATGAATCTATGAACCTGTGGTCAGGCTTTCCACATTGTCACCTTTTATGTGATTCTTTTTTTTTCACTAGTTTGGTTTCTGTTGATGTTTTGCAGCATTTTTCAAACCCAGTATTCAAACTTAGGCACATCTTTAAGACTAACGTTTCTTATTATATTTAAGACAAACTGTTCTAATCACAAAATTACTTAGAATATACTTATTCTCATAGTTAATGTCAATGTCCTCATACCATAACTAATGACATTGCATGTGACCCTTGTCCAGAAGGCAATATTTTATTTTCACTTTGCAATTATAGTACCTCAATTATAACTTGCTATATCCTCTAATGTCAGTTTTGTTTTTAGTGGACATACAATAAATAATTTCAAAAACTATGGGCTAGATTCATAAACATCTACACTAAGCACGTCTATTGTGTATGTGGCATGCCTTACACACAATAAAGCAACATTTCTTATTTATTAAATGGCTCTGCAGTTAGAGTAGAGCCTCAAAGCAAGAGTAAATGGCAGAATATGCTAATAAAAGTGTAAGTAGCAAAATTATATTCTAATTAACCAAGGTTTACTAACAAAATTCTGAAAGACAGTTCTTTGAGTAATGACGTACTCAAAAATAAGGTCAGAAGTGAAAAAACATATTCACTCACAACAAAAAAAGCTGTAATGTTGATCATTTGAATTCAACATTATTGACATTATCCAACTTACATCGACATCTGGGATGTCCTACAAATGTTTTGCAGGGGGGCAAGTCCCTCTGCACCCCCAATTTGGAGGGCTGCACCCCCCACACCCCCTGCTAATTGTATATTCCAACTCTGAGATCACATTACAGTGAGGAAAAGGGTAAATTTCCCAGTCCCTACTGTAGTGCGATCTCCAGTCAGAATGTCGACCTCACAACAGCGAATGCACACTAGCATTCACTGTTGCGGAATCAAATATTTTACAGATAGGTGTTATGTGAACTTGAAACTATAGTTTTGACCAACACAGTTCACATAGCTGTCTTCCAAAAATTTGATAGTAAACCAATTTACCAATCCAATCTGTCAGAACTCTTTAGTAACCTATAAAGTAATGATGTACGCTTAGTGCAACCATTTGCTGTGAAGTCCAAAACTCTTTGGAGTACAGCCACAATTACACTTAGAAAAAAAATGTTGAGGTCGCTGCTGCCATCATTAACCTATATGTGCAACAGGCATTAATCAATGCTACTGCTGATGATGATAGACCTTGGCCAAGAAGAAAAAGGGTGTTAGACCCAGTTTGACTAAGCATGGACTGCATGCCACAGAAATTGTAGAGTGATATTGGGTGGATAGAAACACTAGAGTAAATATGGAACCTCTGCCACCCTCACCTAAGGCCTCAGAAAAATTGTGGAGAACCCATCCCAGTGGAAACAAAGGTATGTGTAGCTTTTTGTATACTAGCCAAAGTGCTTTCCAGAGACCCACAGGGGATATATTAGGTGTCACAAGCCTCACCTTCTAGAATACTACATCAGTTCTTAAATACAATACTACAACATGTAATAGTGCATATCTGTTTCTCAAGCACCCCAGAGAAGACTGCTATAACTATGCAGGAATTTTTTGCAGTAGCATACTCCCCAAAGTTTTGAGGGACATAGATTGCACACACAGAAATAAAAGCCCCACCCAGTGAACAGGGAAGAAGGTACATTAACAGGAAAGGATACCACTCTATAAATTGTCAGATTGTCTGTACTGCCCAAGGGATCATCTACAATGTCTGTGCAAGTAGTCCAGGCAGTTTTCATGACTCACACATATGGCATACCTGTGAGCTGTCCACAAGGTTTGCTACAGGTGGCTTTCCACCAGTGCATCTAGTGGGTGACGCAGGTTATGCACTAGAAGCTTGGCTTATGACACCAATAGGAAACCCACACAACCCAACTGAGCAAGAGCATGTATTTGGCTTGCTTAAATCAAGGTTCTGGTGTTTAGACACACCAGAAAGTAACCCACAGTATGACCTAGCAACTTGTGCTGAAATACTCAAAGTCTGTGCCATGTTGCACAATATAATTCTCAGGAAACAACTTCAACAAGGACAGCTAGGGGCAGGACCACATTTACCAGGATCACAGGCAGGGCAAGAGGCTCCAGAAGATACAGATGGGGAGTCTAGGAGAGATCTACCAGCTGCAGATTTTGCTGGGAGATGTAGGCATGTACAATATGCTATGGCTCTGACTAAAAGGCAAAGGATAGCACTCATACTAGCTACCTAACAAAAAACCTAGGAGCCTAAGCCATACCTATCAACTGTACTGAATTACTTGGTAATTACCAGTTTTGAGGGCAAAATAATGGGGTGCCATGAATTTCTGAGTGGCCTCTTTAATTCCTGATTTAGTTTTTTTTTATATTTATGATTTTAAGTTATGGCTGACATCATCACGCATCACCAGTGTATCCTGCAATGTCATCAATGTGCAGGGGTGTGAGTGATGATATCAGCTTTATGAGGCAGTGCCTGACTGCCTGTTGGACTCGGAAACTGTGGTGGGATATTTATAAAAATAAAAAACAGTTCAGACAGTTATTTACAGCCACAGCACAGCCTGCCCACGAGTGACTTGCAGCACAGCCAAGCCAACCAATGAGCAAGGATGGAGACGGTCCCTTTTTATTGTGCTTCAAATACATTCTTTACAAAACACATTTCATGACTACTTACATGAAATCCCACCCCATCCAGAAAAAAGTGAAGAGTTTTATGTTTTACTGACCTCCAAATGAACAGGTCTTTCTGGATTTTTAAGTGTTCCTGATTTATAAGTTGACATAAAAGGAAGCTAGAAATACTTATGTGCCCTAACTCTGACGGTTTGTGAATTATGGTGACTGAGAACCAGTGCTTAATTCACAGCCAGTGTCAATCAGGTAAAGTTTTAGCTACAAAGCAAGTATGACTGCTAAACAATCCTGGTGACTGAGTAGATAGATTTGTAAGCCTTTGTTGAATGTTTATGTAACGGGACAAGATTATTCTGTAAGGTTTAATGAAGCTGACAGTAACATTGTAGCCAGAAGGTTCTGAGAAATGATTAATGAAGTGGTTCATTGTTTAAGTCAATGATAAGATCACATCACAAGTAGCACATGGCAAAATACCTGCATAGGCTTTTGTTGCAGGAACTGTTGTAAGTACTTTGAACTTCACCCTAAATATTTTGTACTCACAATGCTGCCAGAGCCAGCATCAGTTTGCAGATGATCAGTCCTCAACACTGATCCTCAAAAGTCATAGTAGTGTGCTGTAAAGAGAAGGGTTTTGTTGTTTAAGAATTTGGAGTATTTGTGCTATCATTTAAATGTATATATGTATGTTTGCCCGTGTCTGTCTGTGTGATCTCTCTCATCTTCTTTACTCAAGACTTCTGGACAGCTGGAAAGAATGTGGAGGACAAAGGGACAGAATTGTGGGAAATGTTAACTCTAATTCACTTAAAAAGTTAATATCACAGTAAGTTTTGCATCACAATGTGTGTTGAGAACAGTAAGAAGCCAATCTTACAGTAACATCTGATACTTTTATTATTCACTTTTATATGGTTCTCTTTCATATAATTTTTCCTGGTTTAATTGGCTTTAATTTTGAGTTTCTTTTGTTTTCCACTACATGGGGCTTTTTACTCCTTAAGCTTCTGACCGGCCCTGACCAACTCAACTCAGCCCACTTGCTCTTGTTTTCCACCATGGCTACAGCCCACCCCTGAGCTGAGTTGTTTCAAGGCCAGCACCCCTAGGTTCTCCTTCCATAGGTTGCTCATCAGGAACCACTACAAGATTACCCATCCCTTGGTCTGTGCTCTCCTTGGGCCTGCTCCATTCCATGCCGTCCTTTCGTAAGGAGAGTTTCATGGGGCAGGTTAGAGCTTTAATCTGGGGTGAGACATTTTCAAATGGATATCACACAGTGGGAATTGTTTCCACAGGACAAGATCCTATTTCCCCATATGGTCTTTTTCCCCTCTCATTCTATTTTAAAATATGGATGGCCCGAGCACATTGTAATTCCATTTTCCACCCTGAGGCAGACTCCTCATTTCACTGGCTTTCTGGATATAAATTGTATTCAACAGGCAGGCAGACTTTCACTCACCGCTTTCTTGTTTGTTTGGATGGAGCTTTTCCAATTTGGCTCGAGTATTTTAGATTTTAAAATTGGAAGCCTGGTCTAATTATACCCTTCCCCCTAAAATAAGTTCTCCAACCACTCTCCCGCACATACTTGGAGGCCTAGGGTGATCCCCTTACGACATGGAATTTTTTATTCCATCCCCACTAGGTAGTCCCCTCAATTTGATCAAACTTGAAATAGAACTTGGGACCCAACGATCCTACAAGGAATTCCAAACTGTGGATTTGGCGGGCTTCCATTCCTTATGTATCTTACTCACAATGGCATGGATTTTAATTAGGAAAAATAAAGTAAAGACTCCACAGAAACTTGCTTTCTCCACCTCCACCCAAAGGCAGTTCTTTTATTCCCTCACTTAAGGCCCTTGGTTTGCTCCTAATGATTGTTAAGCTGTTGCAGCTATAGCTTCGTCCCTTCCTCATAGCCCGCTCACTGTAGTTGCATGGAAAGAGTTTAAGATTAATACTGAATTGATGTAACTCGTGATGTTTAATGCTTATTTGCACATATCAGATTTGGAAGGGTGGTCTCAATATAGCTACATCATACCTCTCACTCTCTCAGAGCAAGAAATCTAGACAAAGGCAAAAATAATGGTGGGACAAAGGCCAAAAATAGGGACAGATTTTAGATTTTGCTTCTGTAAACTCAGATAGAATAACAGGTTTGCATTAGAATGTATTTTCTGAGGGATATGAAGTCTGAAATTCAAATGTCTGCCATTATTTATTATTATTTAGTCACTTCAATCTTCATGTTGGTATCCCACAATTCCATTGGAGTGGGTGTGGTTACATTATTATATATGCAAATTTTATGTTAATCAGCATCCCGATTTTTGGCCAGTTGTACCTACTTTCCATGGGGATTTGTCCATATTTTGTATGGCCTAAGCACATACAACTATTCAAACTGATGCCTGCAGAACTGCACAAACTGTACTTAACAATGTAATGGTTGTGTTCTGTTAGCATCTCACAGAGGCAACCCACAAGACACATCTTATAGCTGAAGTGCTAACAAGATAAGTCTAGTACCTGTATGGAAAAAAGGAGGTATATAACTGATTATTGTAATATGCACATTCTTATATGTTCCTAAGGTGGAAAATGTTCCAAGTGTACAGTAATGTCAGTAACAGCTTATGACATATTTGTGACATTCAGCTATGGATTTTGCCCAGTACTGTGCATCAAGCATTTCAGATGACCACTGTATATAAACCAGTGAGCAGGTCAATAGTAGAGTCATTTGGACAAGTATACTGATGAGAAACACTTACATCTCTACATTTACTTCATTACTAAGAATATTAACATAAATTCAATGATGGTCAACAATTATATAAACAATCATTCACAACTGATTATGAATAAAAGAACTTCTTCTGCAATACATTTACATTAAAGCAAGCTTCATAGTAAGAAAGCATTAGCAGATTTTTGCCTCATATTTATGGTCTGTTCCTCATAAAACGTGGTTTTCTGGCAAATCATTGAGGACTGAATTAACTAAATAATGACTGACATTTAAGTTTCAGACTTCATATCCTTCAGAAAATGCATGATAACACAAAACCTTTTATTCTATCAACTTTCTAAGTTACTATGAGCAATATTTGAAATCTGTCTCTATTTTTGGGCCTTTGCCTCCCCATTATTTTTGGCTTTGTCCAGATTTCTGATGTTCAGAGACTGAGAGGTATGGATCAGTGCAGGCATCACACCAAAGAGGTGAGTGTGTGCAAGTAAAACAAAACTGTATTCCTTAAGTATCCAATTGTCAGGGCCAGTAGCAATATATGTAAAGCAGTCAACAGTTCTGTTTTGATAACTTGTGTGTGTGTGTATGTGTGTGTGTGTGTGTGGGGGGGGGGGGGGTTGGCAAATATTTGTTAAATGTTTGTGTGTCTGCATGAACACAATCAAGCACTACATGTGGGCATCTTGGTGTAAGCCATGCTTGGTAAACTAGTAGGTTCAGTGCTGTCACCCACAACTATGAAAACTACCTCTGCCAAGAGGTGCACAGCTAGTTCCATGGCCCTGGCTAGAATTTGGGGTGCTTCCTGAATGTGAGTGATTTTTGCTGGATGAGCTCTCATCATGACTACATCCTGGACCATGACCACGTGGTCTACCACATCTGAGTGTGGACACTGCAATCATTGATAAAGCAGTGGAAGTAGCACCACTATGGGAGTGGGATCTTGCACAGCCACATCAGCTAACATCGGAAGATGTATTGGCTGTTTGTCTATATGAATGCTGACTCTTCCCCATTCCATTACAGTCACTGCCTGATCCAGTATGTCACTCATCCTGTCCATAGATTCACTCACACAGTTCTGGCAATCCCATATGTCAGAATGAACAACATTTATTACTCACATTATCGCTTCTGAGGCCATGGTGGATCATCCCTGTGCCTTTGTGATGGCCCTACAATATGTCATATGGACCTACTGACACATCAACATCAAGAGGAATTTGGACAGCATGCCTCCTTCAAGCACCTGTTTCAACCCACCTGTGTGGCACCTCACCCTCATAATGGCTATAGGGAGAATCAACCAGTTTTGCAACTGGAGTAACCACACTACCCTTATCAACTGTCACCCTCAACCTGTCCCATCACTGAGGCCTCTGTGTCATGGGTATGTATAGGCATATTGTCTGTGTCCAAAAAAGGGGCAAGGGATGTTGGAGGCACAACTTCATTATCAGACTGACCCTCTGCATCTAAAGACAATGCCACTTCATTGCCACCATTATCATCAGAGTCTACCCATACTCTCACATCAGGAGGTAGGAGTTCCACAGTGCCACTGGTAGGATCACCTATATGCAAATAATCAACACAACAAAGAGAGAAACAGAATAAAAAAAATATCAACTTATGTAATGTGAAATATGTGAAATATATATTAAAAATTAAGAGATGTGGATGCAATGAAAACAAATGACTTACAATTATACATACATCTACCTTATGTACATTAAAAAGAATAAAAAACATGTGCTTACCATGTGCAGGTAGCCATGAAAAATGAAAACCAGATGTTCCTACATATAAGAAAGAGATGAAACATGGATGATAAGCATCACAAGAAATGACACAAGAAACACAAAACAATTTCCTTTACAGCTTTTACAGCTGTAAAATAAGATACAGCTCATACAACAGTTTACTGTCTAGTTGACTTCTCCATCTCTTCTCTCTTCATCAGTGTCTCTTCTATCCCAGGCTTCTCACTGGCTCTCTTCCTTTCTCTCTTTCTCTTTTATTTAATTATAGGGCATACCTGGAAGTTCTGCAGTAGATGCACTTGGATTGTCTTCCACATCAGCCCCATCATCAATGATACTGTGAGAACCCTGTGATCAGCTGTCCAGATCTCTGACAGTGAACAGGAAGTCCTCGGTTTTACTCATTGGTGGTTCTGTAGCAGGACCATCCTCCATAGCCATATGTTCCTATGCGATCATATCACTGGTCCAATGTCTTTTTTGAATACGTACATTCATGACCTCCAACCACATTGACATTGTTGACCACTTGCTCTCAGATATGGTCATGGAAGGACTTGTCACCTCTGCTTCTCTCCAAGAGGAATGACTGATGACAACATAGTACCTGAATGATCTCTTCATTCTCACTGTCACTGCATGACAGTTTGCAGGGTGCAAATATCTTGGGCTTCATAGCCTGCATGAGATGAATCACAATAAAAAAAAATACATAAACAATTCAAAAAATGATTGTTAACAAATATCTATGAATGTATCTGTCTATCATGCACAAAATAAAAGACAAATAGGGCTTTATATGAGTGTGCACAACTTAATACAGAACTACCCTCCATAGCCAAACTTTTCAACAGTATAGATTTTTACAGAATGTCCAAATTTTTGCCTCATATTTTTGGCCTGTTTCTCATAAAATTGTTGTTTTCTGGCAAATCACTGGCAAATTATTGAGGACTGAAATCAGAAAATAAGGGTCTACATTATAAGTCTGAAGTTTGAAACTTCAAATCTCATATGATCGACATCATAAGAATGAAGTTTTCAAACATGGAATGTTTCAGCGGAGATCACTGTAGGGAATATTTCCCTTCACTTCAATGTAGTGCGATCTAGGAGTTGGTATATTTAAGTAGCGAGGGGTGTGGGGGGCATAGAGCGTTCAGGTAGGTTTTTTATTTTTAGGTTGTTTATATTTTATGTTTGATGTTTGAAAACTTTGCTCATATGGAGTCAATCATATGAGATTCAAAGTTTTCAGACTTCGAACATATAATATAGACCTGAAAATAATGGAAGACATTTGAAATTCAGATTTTGTACCCTTCAGAAAATTCAATGTATGTAAAATCTGTTATTATATCAATATTCTAAGTTTGTAAGAGCAATATTTAAAATTATTCCTATTTTTGGGCTCTTGTCCCCCCATTATTTATTGTTTTATCCAGATTTCTTGCTCTAAGAGGTTGAGAGGTATACTCATGGCAAACAAAGAAAGAAGTTTTACAAAAATCCTAAGAGGTAATTCTGTATTTCATTGTAGTATTAACAAAGATAATGTACACCTTTTAAGGAAAAATGTATAAAACTGTTGTGGGATATCCTATTCCATGGAGAAGTGTACATCACAGGCTTAATAAAGTTTTGTGTGCTAATAATGCAAAAAACCCTGACCTTGATAAAGTAATACAACACTGTTCTCCACTAACTGGTCAGCTTCCCAGATTAAACTTTCCATTAAATGTCAGGTAACATTCTTTAGAAACATTTTAATAGTGAAGCAATAAGTGACATACATGTCTATGCCAACAGTTTGTGAGAAAAATACAGACAGCAAACCTGTAGGTGAACTGTAAAATGTAATTCATCATTAAGGTTAAAGCACATCAATTTGTTAAAAAAGCAGCATACCTTTGAGGCAAGTCAGTTGTTAAACTAGAAGCAAGTTTTTTAAATAAATAGCAATATCAAGCTCACTGGATCCAAACAGTTTCTCCTACTATGATACAAGTTCCTTACCTACATTATTGTCTTGATATAGAACAGATTCTGCCCCCTCAGCACTGTGAGTATCTAAATGAAGTGTGAACTTATTAGCATTCATGAATTCCACAATTATCACTAATAGTGTGTGTATGGGGGTAAACATGGTGTAAGGACCTACATGTTTGTGTCCACATGACCTAGTGTGCAAGTCCAAACAACCCAACCAGTCACACTATTTTTCCTCCCACCAACCATGATTAGAAAAAACATCATAAAGCATTTGATTGTTTAACATTGGAACATGTGTCAATAGGATGAGCATTACACATGGCCAAATCTCTCTGCCATACTTCACACCTTCTGTGCTTTTTAATGTAAACAGTGCCAATGTGTCTGTCAAGCCATTGCTGTTCTTTCAATTGTGCAAATGCAGCTGGCAAGGCTGTGCATTTTTGAGCACAAGCTTTTGCAAGAGAGATCTGAAATAGTTACCAATTCAAACACATATTGCTAGCTTGACTTCTGCAGACATGACTGGTGAAGGTAGGAATGATGTCCCATTTAGAACACAAAGGTGGGGTGTTGAGGAGTCCAGGATTTTTGTGCTATAACCAGAGGCTACTACACAGGGATTATAACATGTTTCAGTAGAAGGCTAAGACTTGGAATAATTTGGCCAAGGCTGTCCCTAGTGCAGCTAACATCCCATGCACTGGGCAGCAGTGTCAGCACTCCTACAAGCAGGACTTCCTGAGCCAATGGGAGGATGATTAAAGACTAGACACACCCTCTAGTTGTGTAAGTATACTGACCCATCACCTGTGTATGACATGTGATTAATTAGCCAGCTAACGCAGTTAGTCATTATGCCTTCATATATCTTTTTTCTTTTCTCTACTATACAGCTGCAGCAGAGATAGCAGAAAGCCATGAGATGCATCAGGAGGGACTAACTCACCTCAGAGAGGCATGGGGTAAGTATGCATTAGATCTGAATGCAAGGCAGAGAAGTATTTCCAGTTCATGACTCCATATCATCTTGAGGTGGCATACTTTAGCTTTGATATCTAGCATACATGTCTGCTGCAGTAGCTCTTGGTTACTGCATCAGACAATGAGTACATCAGCTTAATTGTGTGTGGATTCAATATTCAGAAATAGGCATATTTTTTACATGACAGTATTTATAAGATATTAAACTGCAATATTACAACACATTAAAAGAACATGCTGGAGGGACAGATTTATCTCCCAGTGACTGCTGCATCTTTGGAATAGGCTACCTATTCATGTGAAACAGAGCACCTCTATGGCACTATTCAAGAGGAACCTGGACAAGTGGGTGGGACACTGTAAATTCTTACCAGGGATAGCTCCCACAACCCTCCTGGACATGGGCAGTCATTGCTAAATGCAGTTTTGTGTATTAACTAGCATTTCTGTGGTATTATAGTGGGATGAAATGGCTAGGCTTGAAATGACCTCTGGGTATATAGCCTAGTAATTTCCTATGATCTTATGAACACAATTGTCTCCTTTTTAGTTTTAACCCAAGAACACTGTCCTATTAACAGACGTGCTCACAGAGTTACACAGTAGCCAAATAGAAGTGGAAGCAAGATAGAGACTAATTGAAGAGATTGGGGCCATAAAATTGGTGAGAGGGAGTCACTGGGAGTCCCAGTGATATGCTACAGTTAAGTAAGGGTTGCCAATAGCACTTAGAGTGAAATATTGCAAAAAACATACATTAGAGTTTTTCAGTTGCTGAGTCCTGACATATCCACATTGGGAAACCTTGTAGAGGTATTGCTTAGTTTTTCACATCAGGATGAATGCTTTGGGTAGATGTAATTTCAAGGCTTAGAACATTAGGGTTTTTCAGCTGCTGAGCCTGAAGTATCCCTGTTGGGAAACCTTGTAGAGGTATTGCTTAGTTTTCACAACAGGATGAATGTTTTGGGTAGATGTATTTGTGAGGCTTAGAACAATAAGCACAGTGGTTACCGGTAGTTAACTAATGCCATCACCAGTAACCAACAGACGTTTTTGGCAGGTTTGGGAAGAAGAAAGATGGTGCTGTAAGATTACTGAGGATTTTAAAGTCTCATATCTTTATATTATTCCCGCAATATATAATAAATGGGTTAAATTCAATAGAAATTATATTTCACAGAAAAATGTGCATTTAATTGGAAACATTGAGACCCATACAATAACTATATCAGATCACACACCAATAACAGCTGAGTTAAAGGTGCAGAAGAATGATGTAAAAATGAGACACTGGTGTTTTCCTATTTATCTGTTAAAAGGAGAAGAATGTAAGGAGTCGATAGTGGATAGAATTCTACAGTTATTAGGAAAGCACCAGTGTCTCATTTTTACATCATTGCCCTGCACCTTTAACTCAGCTTTTATTGGTGTGTTATCTGATATAGTTATTGGATTTCAAAATGGACAACTAGTGAGAGGGACAAAAAGAAAATGGAGGTGAAAAACATGATAAGAATAGGAAAGACAGAGAAATGAGAAGGCAGTAATAGGACTTATTTAGAGGGGTTGGCAAAGGTTAAAGAATTACAGAAGAAGCAGATCCCATAGAACAAGAAGAGGAGATACCGCAGAGAGCTAAAGGGAAAACAAGGAAGTATTTGAATAATATGCATGAGTTTAGCAGGGTTGCTATTTACCTATTTTTGATAATGCTCGAGTGCAAAAAACTTTTAGGACAATGACTTAGGCAACAGAAAGCAGATAGAACTGTAGCCAAACTTAGGGAGCTTCTGATGAAAAAAAAATTACCAGAGATCCTTTAGAGGTATTAGAGGCATTTCAGAAATGTGATGAAAATTTGTATAAAGCAGAGAAATAAAGAAACCAAGAAAATTATCAAATGGAAGTATTTATGGCAGACTTAATTATACCAAGATTAGAGGAAGCTGAGGATCCACCATTAACAACTAAACTAAGAAGAGCTGAGATAAAAATTGTCATGTATAATCAATCAACAGAGAAATATCCAGGAGTAAATGGTATTCCTATGGAAATTTGGAAGTTAGGAGGAAAGAAAGTGATAAAGATCTGGAAGGTTTTATTTAACAGTCTTGATGGGGGGGGGGGTGCTACTAGCATATTTAATGATAGCCGTGGTGGCTATGTTATCCAAAGATGAAAACGATCCTTCAGATCTGACTTTGTATAGACAGATTTCAGTTTTAAACCATGATTATTTGCATATATGAAGCTAAGAGAATTGTAAAGGTATTACCAAAGTTGAATGATATGGATCAGTGTTGTTTTGAGGATAGGAAGCAAATGTTTGACAACATTAATAAACCATGGTAATTCAAAGGGATGCAGAGTGTAAGAAAACATTGCAATTGTTGGTGAGTCTTGATGCAGAGAAGCTTTCAATAGAGTCAGCTAGGATTTTATGAGTAGGGCAATAGCAGCATTTGCATTCTCTGACAAAGTAAAACAGTTAATAAGGAGGATGGATGAATAGTCAGAGACAAGAACTGACATTTGATGATTTCTGTCTGACAAGCTATGTTTGAACAGAGGATTCAGGTAGGGATGTCATTTTTCATCACTGTTATTTGCTTTATGTGTAGAACCTTCGGCAAGAAAAATCAAGAATTCAGAATTTGAGGCTATAACTGGCATGACACTCAAGAGAAGTTAGCTTTGTTTGCAGATGATGTTATTTTGTGCTTATTAAATTCAGAAAAGGACATTTCACTGTGTTGAGAGATATTTGCGACAGTGTCATGTCTTTTGGGAATAAAAAAGTGAAAAAAGACAAAAGCGTAGGCTATAATGGGGAACTATGTACCTATGCATAAACTGGATGAGCAATACCTATACTTATGGAGACATGATAAGATGAAGTGTTTAGTTATATGGATTAAAATGGATTATGCTATTGGTGCTAAGAATGTTGGAAAAAAACAAAAGATAATACAAAATTTGACAAAATGGAAATGTCTGTTTATATATATATAGTTTCACTTCATAATCTCGAAATGCTGAAATACCGAATTACAGCATTCTGAGATCATGAAACCAAAAATTCAGAGTGCCAAAAGTGCATAAGAGCGAATTTGAATATCTCAAATTCGTGCTTATACATTTCCGGTACGTTGCGTGTAGTGTTATGGTGCCTGAAATTGCAGGTGAGTGTTTGTGTGTGTTTTTGTATGTCGTATATGTGGGTAAGGGTAGGGAGGTGTAAGTATGAGTGTGAGTGTTGGATTTGTTGGTGTTTGTGTATGTGTGATGTGTATTTGTGTGCAAGCGAGTGGAGAATGCAGTGGTGTTTTTTTTTTTCTATGTTATGTGCAGTCTTGGAGTTGGTATATATACGTAGGGAGGGGTGTGGGGGCGCAGTCTCACACATGGGGGTGCAGGGGAGCTTGCCCCCCATCTTATATGTAGTGTAGGGTTGTATGGTTTGTGTGCTATGGGTCGAATGGTGTGTGTGTGTTATGTGGTGTATGGTGTATGTATGTTCGTGATTGTGCGTTTTGTGATTATGGGATTCAGTATTGTGAATGGTTCAGCTTCATGGTTTCAGAATGCTGAAATTCGGTATTTCAGCATTTTGAGATTATGAAGTGAAACTATATATATATATATATATATATATATATATATATATATATAGTAAGATACAAGCAGTGAAAATGTTTTTAGTCCCCTTAGCCTTTTATACTCTTTGAACATATTTTTATAAACCAGAGGAGCAGTTGTAAATGATAATAATTAAAAAGCTAAAATAATTTGTTTGGGATGGGAAGAGGGCATGGCTTAAGTGAGATAAACTGATTCCCCCATAAAAAAGATGGTTTAGAGTTATCTGATTTGAAGGGATAACTTAGAGCTACCCAGTTAAGGCTCATGTACATAACTCAAGCAGAATGTTGTAAATTAAAGTATAATAGGATGATAATAAAATGGGTGGTGGTGAAGAGATAAAGAGTGACTAGGGTTTTGGATGCAGGTCCTTAAGTAAAATAACAAAGTCCACTTAGAATATCATGTTCATAAAGGAGGAAAACATATTCTAAGAACTAAACCAATGCAAGAATGGAGACGGATAGCCAGCTGGCTCTCAGATAGGACTCAGGAAGTTAGGATAGGGGAGAACACCTCCACAAGGAGAATATTGTACTGGGTCTGCTCCTTTTTGGCATCTACTTCTTGTTAGTCAAGGCTAATGTCAAGGGCCTTTGGCTGACAAAGTTTTCAGATGATTGCAAAGTAGAAGCAATCACAGAATCCCCCAATACACTAACATTCTACAGGAAGGGCTACCACAAACAAATGACTGTTGCCAAAGCCATAGCTTAAAACTCAGTGCCAAGAAATATATAATAGTACCCTTTCAGAAGCCAACTACCATAGGAAATTACTTCATAGATAGCACAAACCTAAGAGTAGAACCAGTAGTAAGGGATTTGGGTATATATGTAGATAGTAACTTGGCTTTCAACCAAGTGTCTGAGGATGTAAGAAAATCATTCTAATTTGCTCAACTTATAAACAAGGGCATGACATCTAGGTCCAAGGAAGTCATCATTCTACTGTATGCATCCCTTATTACGCCCATCATTGAATACACAGTCCCCTTCACCAAGTACAAGACCAGGCACACTCAACAACTGAAATGTCTGCAGAGGTTTCACATAAAAAGAATACAGGGCATAAACAGCATGTCCTATGCAGATCACTTCAAAGCCCTATCTCTATACTCTGTTTCCTACAGACTGTTGAGGGGCTGATCTATGCCTGGCATACAAGGCATCCTCAGATCCTACTTTGATGGACCTTCTGTATATCCTCAAGATAAATAACATCAGAATTACTTGATCTTGGAATTTAAACTTTGCTTGTGACATAAATAGGACACATTGGAGGGACACATATGTGTCTCACAGAATTCCCCTCTCTGATACAGGCTTCCTATCTCTGTGAA
The DNA here is from genome assembly GCF_019279795.1 of Protopterus annectens. Lineage (NCBI taxonomy): Eukaryota > Metazoa > Chordata > Ceratodontiformes > Protopteridae > Protopterus > Protopterus annectens. Next base: position 758,510,895 of record NC_056726.1, on the reverse strand, counting down.
GCAGAGCTCTTCCCTTACCCCTACAAAAGAGAAACCTGGACCACTGGATGGAAAATCAGAAATACACTCCAGATCTAGAATTTATGCCTCTAATGGATAAGTAGCTTGTAAATCTTTCCCTAGCATACATATGCTTTTAAAATAACCTCTAAAGCACATAAACTTGTGGGATATAATTGGGGTGCTTGACTAAGCTTATAAAGGCCCCAGTGGCTGTTAGCCTAGCACACACCTATGAACCTATCAACCTATACTGTATTACACTCTGAAACATTATTGCAACATTAAACTAATTTCAGTCTATGCAAAAGACCATTAATCTATCAGAAAAACATGTTAATTAGAATTTGTAACCCATATGTCAAATAGCCGGCATAGTATTGCATCTGGAATTTACCATGTTTATATAAAAACCTTCTGCAAAATGACATAAAACTAGTATTCATTGTCTAAATGTTCCTGCAATCTTTATGAAAATCTATGAAAATAATCTTTTGTTAATATTGTCACATATTTTGTTTTTCTCTCTGATCTTTCTTATTCTGTACTAAATCAAAATAAGAAAAAAACACATAAGTTAGTCTCTCCTAGTAAATAGACATGACATTTTTTCTCTTTGTTGGATAGAGAAAGTTGAAATGTCCCCAGAGTCTCTGGTAGCAGGATTTTTACACACATATAGATTGGACATATCTGGTTGAAGTTACTGTTGCAGTGTAGAACTGAGTTATATAAGAAATGGACAAAGTAATGAGCACAGTGCCGTAGTTACTAAATCCACTAAAGCCATCGTGAGTCTTTTTTGGGTCATGGGATATACAGTTATATATATCCCATGACCCAATGTGCAAGAACAATAGATGCCATTATATAAAAACTGCTATATTTTCTGGAATACAATGCGTGCATATTCTTTACAGTTCAGTTTCATTGTTTTATGACAGAAACTATGTAAGCAAGAAATGAGCTTAACATTTTCAATGTTATGTGAAAATCTTAAGAGGTAGTTAATTTATGCCATTTCGCTTGTGAAGAAGATACGAATAGCATACCATTTGCACTTTCGGCTAATACTGAAATACTTGACACCACTTGTCAGACCCCAGTGGCTTAATGGATAAAGCATTGGCCTCTTAAGCCGGCGATTGTGGGTTCAAGTTTCATCTGGGTTGACATAATCTAGGTTGGGAGGATGGCATAATGGCTAAGGTGTTTAACCTACAGACACAAGATGCAGGGTTTAATTCTCAGATGGAGTAATTGACTATGTTTAAAATTGCCCACAAGGGCAGTTAGCCTAGTACTAACCTATGAACTTGTATGTTGATACAAACTGTGGATTTATCAGCTCAGTTAGTGATTTTTTTAAAAGCTTGTCATGCAGTTTAACATATAGGGTAATGGAAATACTTTTAACTGCAATAAATTGTCTGCAAAATAGTCCTGTTTTGCAGTGCAGCAGACTGAGATGTTTGGCAGGATACGTGCCATACCATTCAGTGCACAGTTTTCATTTTAGAAGAGCCTCTCATGCACTAAACATTTATTAAAACTAATGCACGGATGTAGACTGTTCTTGTCTGCCTGCATTCCATGCTATTTTTAAACCAAAAGATAATTTTCTTATTGTTACCTGACCCTGTTTTGAAAAAAGAAATAATGGAGTATGTTTTAGAATTTTCCTTTGACAACACATTAAGTAACCTTTTGCTGCCTTCGGCCAACTCTATGATGGTCATGTGGTCTGTATACAATGCAGAGACATTCACAGAGTTAACATCTGCATTCTGAATTCATGGAGTATAAGGTCAACAGATCTTGGTTTTGTCATCCTTGTTATTTTGCTGGTATGGCTCTGTTGATTTATTCTGGCTAGGCAGGTCTATTTGTTAATAATGCAGCTGCTGGAGCTGAGGAGAAAAGAAGTCTGAATGAGGAGGTCAAAGCTAGAATCAGAGGGGCAGCAGCCAACTGGCACAGAGAGCTAGGGATAGTGAGAGAAAGAAGAATGCCAAAGCAGCTTAAAATTAAGGTGTACAAAACAGTGGTGTGACAGGTACTACTGTCCTTCGGCTTTTCCTGGTTAGTGGAATTCCGGTCTGCTAATGAATGGCAGTGGATTTTTATGGTGCCAAGTTGCCAGCCCGATGCCCAACCTTTAAGGAAGGAACATCCATTCATGCAGGCACCTACCTGCATGTCTTTAAACGTAACTCGACTGTGGGGAGGACATGCAGACTCCAAACAGAAGGCGCTCCAGCCGAGAATCGAATGGGAGAACCTCTTGCTATGAGGCGACAACACTAACCATTGCACCACCATGGCTTCTGTGGTATGGAAACCTGGGCAGTAAAGGCAGAGAAGCTGAAGAAGGTAGAAGTGATAGAGGTAAAGTGCCCGAGACAGGTGGTAGGGTACTCACTGTGGGATGGATGAAGAAATGAGGACATCAGAGCAGAAGCACAAATAGTTCCAGTTGCAGAGAAGGCCAATGACAACAGATTACAGTGGTTCACAAGCATGTACAGGAAAGCAGAATGCTGTCTGGTAAAGAAGATTTGGGACAGATAGGAAGACAGCAAAAAGAGATGAGCATGTCTAGCAGAGAGGCAGACAGATTGTGTGAGAGATGACCTGTGACAGCATGACTGTCGAAGAAGGTAGCAGAGTGCCATTGAATCAAGAGAAAGTTACAGTTGATGTGACACCCCAACTCATGTAGAAAATGAGATAGAAGAGAAAATAAAACAATAATACAGTTAAAGAAGACTATATCGTGATTCACCCTAAAAGCAGAAAATACCAACATTTTATAATAAGACGTCATCCTCTTGTGACCTAACTAGATTCATACCTAATGATGTTGTTAGTCCTTATTAAAGTGGAGTTCTCATTTAGTATATCATAACTAGGTATGTGTAATCATGGTATGCTAACTATTTTCTATGAAGACTGTATGTACTAAAGCAGTTAGTAAAACAGTCCTTGAGCAAATCAACATTAACTGTTTTTTTTCTTTTTCTAATGAATCAGCACTTCTTTGATACAAAATGAAGAATGTCTGTTATTGCCCAATTATCATGTGTGTTAGCCTGACTTGTAATTGCAGTAAAAAAGCATGCATCAAAAGTACAAATGCCCACTTTAACAACCCCACACACACAGTTACAGCCATTGCGGAATACTGTCTTTGTCTTCATTTGATATACCAAATACGTTATAGCCAAAATTTAAAAGATACATTAATTTTAAATAATCTTATCACCCCCTCACTCACATTAGCATGAATTCTTCAGACACTTGAAATTTCTGGAAATGCATAGGCATCCTAAACAAAGACAGTCTTCTCAATAGCAGTAGATGTCCTTACATTCACCGCTGCAGTATTCCTTACTAATGGGATTCCCTGCCATGAAGCCCTCCATCCGGCCAGTTTACAAAAGTTTACCATTGCTTTAAGGTACACTGAATGTCACCTGCTCACTCCTTACGTAAGGTAGGGCATAAAGGTGATGTTCAGGTGTACCATCCTCAGAACTTCTTTGCTGCTAGTCCAAACACTGTTTTAACCACCGGACTGTTACATACATACTTTTTTTTTTTTTTTACAGTTTTTCTGTTTATTGGCTTTTCTGTGCTTACTTCTGTTTGCTGGAGTCCTCACAGTTGCAAAATAGTACCCAGTTGTGTTTTTGGTTACTTTTTCTGTTTTAGTGTTGTTTGGGGTTAATGTCATCCAGGAAGGGTAAATGCCAGTGTGGGAGACTGATTCCCCATAAAGACCACCATGATAAGTGTCTTTTTTGCCCTGGTGCTGCTCATGACCATACGTCTTGTTCAATTTTTCAAGTGTTTATCCCCAAAACTCTTCGTAGTAGGCTTTCTCCCCTTTCCTTGTACCTTGAGAACCAGCGACTTAAGCTTCTTGCTGCTGATATTATGGATGGAACTTCCTGCCCTGAGGGTCAGTTGTCTGGGAAGAAGAAGGTGCATAAGGTAAGATCAGAATCTCCTGCTGTCCAGTCTCTGCTGGGTGTTTCTCCTGAGGTTATTATGCACCCGGAGGCTCACACAGTTGTTTTGTCAGATTCTTCTACCATGTCTGGTTTGGAGGCCAGTGAGGATCTGGCAGGCAGCATGTCCGACGAGGCTTTGCAGGCAACTGTTTTGGGCATTCATAGGGAACCATGGTTGACTGTTTCTGAGGGGTTTAGTGGGGTTCTGCAGTTTCTCTTTAGGGAAGAGGTTCCTACTGCAGTTGTGGAATGCCATCCTCAGTCTGGGCCTTCTTAGGTTTCCAGGATGGCTGTCCCTTTGAAGAAGAAAAAAAAAACTAACCATATTTCTTCTGCACCTAGGGATCCACAAAGTGAGTGGCAGGCCTTTACTCAGGGGTTATTAATGCTTTACTGTCGTTGCGGCCTCCTTGTGGGGTTTCAGTTCCTGCTCCTTCTTGATCTGCCTCTTCCCCTAAAAGGCCCAGAGAACTCCATTCTTCTGATGTGGATTCTGATGATGACTCCCTTGCTTATTCTGCCCAGATTCCTTCTCTTGAAAATCCCTCTGAGGAAATTTCCTTTGGGGATACAATCTCTAGGATGATGGACTTTTTTAAGTGGGATTGTGCCCAGGTTTTGGATATCCATAAGAGGCACTATAAGTTACTGCAAATGGAATCTCCTAAACATGTGGCCATTCCTCCTGTCTTGCCTGCTTTATTGGATGTTTTTTCTACTGCCTCTAAAGTGCCAGATTCTCTGCCCCCTGCTCCCAGGATGTCTGATAGGTTTTACAGGGTGCCTGAGGATGGTTCCTTTTTGTTTAAATGTCCTGCTGCTGACCCCTCTGTGGTGTCTGTTGCCTCTGATAAGCCATCTCAATTGCTTTCTTCGTCCAAGTTACTGTCTTCTGACAAGGACAGTAGGACCATGGATAGGCTGAGTAAGAAGGTTTATACTTTATCTACCCTAGCTTTCTCAGGCCTGTGGGGTTCTTTCTAATCTTCCAGACTCTGAAGGTAAATCTTCTGCTCTTTCCTTACTTGGGACTTCCTCTCAGGTAGTTCATCATTCTATCAAATGTAGTTATGATGCTGCAGATGCCTCTTCAAGGGCTGCTGCTTCTGGTTCGGTTCTGAGGAGATATTCATGGCTTCAGCTTCAACCTTTGCCTGATGATATTAAGGCTAAGTTGCTTGATGCTCCTCTGGATAATACTCTTTTGTTTAGTGAAGTGGCTGTTGGTTTATTTAAGTCTCTTCAGGACAAGGGGAAGACTTTACAGGAGCTTTAGTATGTCTTTGTTTCTCTTGTGCATAAATTTCAATGGAACTAGCCTTCTAAGCCAGCCTTTGTTCGTAGGCAGTCTCGCCCTCCTTCTAAAGGTAAAAAGGGTAGTAAACTAACTCCTCCTGATAAGGCCACTCAGACTACAGGGATTCTTAAGCCTTCCTTTCCTGACAAACTAGGTACTGTCTGACTATCCACCCATTCTCAGCCACATTCCTCTGTCTCTTTGCCTTTCTCTTTCTCTTCCTGTTTGACTCTGGATTACCCAACATTCTTGGGTTTTATTTATTTTATTTTTATTTTATATTTGTTAACCGGGTTAGTCTGGTTGAGCTTTTGGCTCATTTTCAGCAGAGACCCGGGGAAAAAAAGCTCCTCAGGACTAGAAAACAATTTATTAAATTTTAGTAACATAGTAGTAACAATCAGCTATAGGATCTTATAAGCAGAGACCTTGAGAAAAAAAAAGCTCCTCAGGCAATTCCATTATACAGAGTATTAACAATTGGCACTTAAGTATGTGAGTTGTTACAAACAAGGTTTTAAACAATTAGCAGAAGAAAATTTGACTAGTTACAATATTATTTAATCTGCTTAAAGCAAAATGAGTTAATTGTTAGGCAGATGCTTATTTAAAGTGGGTAGGATCTAGTTGTATAGGAGTTAGGAAACAAGAAAGGGAAGTAAGAACGGCTAGTAGGAGATGTAGGGGAGGTAGAGTATAGGAGACAGACTAGACAGGTAGGTTGTTTTGAGACTGCAAGAATTAAGAGTGGTTGGAGATAGAGGAAGGGAAGAGGTAGGAAGAGGCAGGGGAATAGTGTTAGAGATACATTAACAGTGAGGTGGTGAAATAGGTGAAAGGATGGTGGTTTCAGGGTGGTTGGCTACAGTAGCAAGACCACTTTGTTTTTAGGTATTTCCTTGTGGCTAATTTGAAACTTTTGCTATGCTGGATGGATTTTATTTCCAAGAGGAGTTGGTTCCAGGATATAGCTGGGTTATAGTTATAGAGAAGGCATCCTATTTTGATTTTGGTTTTGTAGATGTCTAATAATTTTTGATTTGAGCTGTGTAGCATCCTAGCAGGGGAATATTTGGATATGATAGTGGAGAGGCTGGGGCCGAAGGAGGGTAAATAGAGGATAGAGTGGATGATTTGTAGTTGGTATAGTTGGAGCAGGTGAGAGAATTCTAGCCAGTCTAGTTGCTGTAGTAATAAACAGTGGTGTGACTTGTAGGTTTGGTTAGCTGCAAATCTGGCGATCTTATTATAGGTAGTTTCAAGCTTGGAAATAAGTGTAGAATTTCGGTTTGTGAATATGTGGCAAGAGGAGTATAAAGCCTGGGAGAGAGTTATTCGGGCAGTGTTAGTTAAGTATTTCTTGCTACGGAAAAGGTGTCCAAGTTTCTGATGAGTTCTTTTTACCGAGTTAGTAATATGGAGATCAAACTTAAGATGATCATCTATTGTAACACCTAGCAATTTAGTACTAGATTCAGCTGAGATGATAGTGTTGTTGCAGGATAAGATGGTAAATGTACTTTTGAGTGTGTTGATGTTTTTAGGGAGGAAGAGTAGGAGCTTATTTTTTTTGGATTAAGTATTAGTTTATCACTAAGCCAATTCTCAATGGTGTGGAAGGATGCCTGGGTAGTTGAGTGGAGGTCAGTTGGGTTGTCAGCAATGGTTATAACAGTTGAGTCATCAGCATATTGCACAAGAAATGACTGGGGACAAGAGGAGTAGAGCAAGTTGGTGAAAATATTAAAGAGTAGTGGTCCAAGTATGGACCCTTGGGGGACTCCCATTTGTACAGTGAGAGGGGAGGATAGTGCAGAGAGCCATTTAACTGATTGCTGCCGGGTAGAGAGAAAGCTGGAGAACCAGGAGATAGTAGGGGAGAGAAATGTAAGTTAGTGAGTTTATCTAGAAGGAGTGGGTGAGAGACAGTGTCAAAGGCTTTAAAAAAGTCAAGGAATAGGCATGAGACAAGTTTATTGTTATCACGCATTAAGGAGACTATGTTGATGAATGATATGAGTGCAGTAGTTGCACTCTGCTTGGGACAGAAACCATGCTGTGTGGGTGTGAGAAGGTTTTCCTGGTGAATGTAATGCATTACCTGCTTGCGAATGCATTTCTCTAGGATTTTTGAGAGTGGAGAGAGTATGGCAATCGGTCTGAAGTTGGATATGTCTGAGGAGTTGCCTCCTTTGTGAATGGGTAGAGTAAAGAAATTCTTCCATACAGTGGGGACATAGGATTCAGAAATGGATTGGTTGATTAAGATGGATACAGGATAGGCAAGAGGTTCAGAGGCAATCTGCAGGAAGTAAAAGGGTAGCTTGTCAACAGATGGGGAGCAAGGTTTAAGTTTAAAGAGTAATGACTTCACATAGTTAGTTGATACTGCTTTTAGAGACAAGGAGTTAGGAGGGTTTGGAAGTGGTATAGAGTTTGTGGGAGTGCTAGTGTTGTTTTTTTGGGGGGGGAGAAAATTTATTATGGAGGTTATTGAGTTTATAAAATGATTGTTAAATTTGTTGGCTATGTCTTCAGGTGTTGCATTGGGACATGGGTTAGGAGAGGAAGGGTTTCCTGGATGAAGAGTCTGTTTAATAGAGCTCCAGAATTTCTTTGGGTCTGATTTAAGAGTAGAGGGAGGATTGGCATAGAAGTTTATCTTCTCATAATGGATGATTTGTTTTTATTTTTATGTCTGAGTTCTTTATATTTCTGAAGAAGAGAAGGGGTCCTAGTTTTAGTCCACATTTTCCAAATCCTATCCCGGTATTTCATGAGGGTTCTGGTAGCTTTAGTGAGCCAGGGAGCAGTATTAGATTTGATTCTAATTGTACAAAGAGGAACTAGGGAATTAAGAATGTTTAGGAATGTAGTGTAGAAGGAGTGGACAGCTTCATCTAAAGGAAGAGTTGTGAGGTAAGACCAGTTAATTTTGGAGAGTTGGTGAATAAAGGAGTTAGGACAGAAATGAGAAAGTGAGTGGATGGTAATAAATTTGTTAGGTTTGGTAAGGTGGGGAGTATGTCTGGTAACTGTTATAGGGCAGTGGTTGCTGAGGGCATTTGGAAGGGTTTGGGAGTTATGATAGTTTTGAGGGTGGGAGACCAATATCCAGTCAAGAAGAGAGCTAGGTAGGTGAGATTTATTAATGTAGGTTGGGGTTGTGATTAGCTGCTCAAACCCATGTAGGTTTATACAGGAAGTAGTGTTGGGAGCTTGTATTTTAAGCCAATCAATATTTACATCTCCCAGTATAATTATTTCATTGTGGATGGTATGTGAGAGGTGAGATAGGATGTTCTCAAGTATGTTAATATTATCACCAGGGGGAATATAGATTGCTGCAACAGTTATGGTGTTGAAACTGTTAAGTTTGAAGTTGGTCAGTAGGAGTTCAGCTGGTGAGAAGGAGGATAAGTCTAGTGTGGGACTGATTTTGGAGAGACAATTGGAGTAGAGTATGGAGACTCCTCCTCCTTTTCTTTTAGGTTGATCTAATCTAAGGATATTATAGCCAGGTGGGATGATTTCACCGTCCAGATGGTGTGGTTTTAACCATGTTTCAGTTAGGGTAACTATGTCAGGAGTATAGTTAGCTATCCAAGCATGGAGTTCTTGAACTTTATTTACAAGGCTTCTTGACATTGATAGAGCAGAATTGTACTTGTTTTTGTGAGTTGGAGGGGTTGGCAGGTTTAGATACAGGGTGGTTATTGTTCAGGGTAGTGTCTGTAGGGCCTGGGTTAGGATGAATGTCACCAGATAGAAGTAGAGGTTTGTAATGGGGTTTTAATTTGAGTAAGTAGGCTTTGTTTCTTTGTTTTAAAGGGGAGAGAGGAGATATTTTTATTTTAGGAATGGGAGTGGTGGGGGAAGATGGTGGGACAAATTAGTAGATAGGGTTGCGGTGTAGTACTTAAGTTAAGAGTGGTGTTTGAGGGATGGAAATAGGGAGTAGGTAATTGTGAGTTTTACGAGGTGAGGTGATAGATTATAAGGAGTAGAGAAGGTAAGAGTATAGTTTGAGTTGTAAGAGACATGTCACTTTATGGGATGTAGAACAGAGCATGAGAGGAAAGGGTTGGAGTAAGGTATAGTAGTCTTTGATAGTGGATAGTAGGTAAGTGGGGGGAGGAGCAAAGAAGGGAGGTAGTATGAGAACAGGAAGTAGAGGGGTAGGGGATTTGGGAGGAAGTGAGGGGGTGTGGTTGTATGGATAGGTATAAAGGTAATGATATGGGGGTGGGAGGACAGAGAAGTGAGTGAAGTGAACAGAGCAGGGCTGCACCTTCCAGATAGAACTTAGCTAAAAAAAACTATCAGCTAATCCAGGGACACTTACTAGAGATGCTATACCTGGAGGGCTTTCAGCTGCAATTAGAGCAAATATGGCACCCAGGGTTTTTAAAACCTTTGGTGTGTTGTACCTGAGCAATCACTTCGGGGGTGGGGGAAGGAAGGGAAACCATCAATTGGAATTTAAAGTAGCAGGGGAGAATCCAAGGCACTCTGCTAAACCTAGCTAATTATTAAAGGACAGCCAAGGAAATAAGGTAAACATACAGGTACCCTTGTTCAAGGACTGGAAGGTTTCTCCAAGAAAAACTATGTGTAGGACTACACCACAGGTAGAAGTTTGCAATGGCATATGTTATTCTCTTTTATATTTGTATTCCCCTTTGCTCATTGTTTGCTGCACACAATGTAGCTAAAGATAAAAGCAGCTGGAGACTTTGCACCTCTGTTTGGTGTTTAGTGAAGAACAAGTATTGAGGAGGAGGGACTGAAGGCTATGACTATTGAGAGGGGCTAAATACCTTAACATACAACAAATTATCAGCAGTGAAATGGATGAAAGTTTTTTCAATCATTCGTCAAGGGTACGTCATGGTCTGTATTTCCCATCATCCTTTTATGGGAATTCCTCAGCCTCCTTGGGAACAGCTTTCTTTTTCCCAGAGGTTCTTCGGGACCTCTTGTCTCAGGGTACTATTCAAGAAGTGCCCGTGTCCCAAAGGGGGGAAAGGGTTTTTTTTCAAGAATGTTTCTAGTGCCCAGAAAAAAAGGTACTTGGAGACCTATTCGAGACATCTCCCATCTGAACACCTTTGTAAAGGCGCCTTCCTTTTGGATGTTGTCCCTTCAGTCCCTTTTTCCTACCTTGCTCCCTCAAGCCTTTCTGGTGATTCTGGACCTCAAGGATGCTTATCTCCATATTCCGATCCATACTCTTTTCACAAGATGTTTGCATTTCCCTGTTGCTTCCTGGCATTTTCAGCTCTGTGCTTTCCCCTTTGGCCTTTTTACTGCCCCACGGCTGTTCACCAAATTCCTCATACCTGTGATTGCCTTTTACAGTCTTCAAAGGATCCAAATCTTTCCTTATTTGGATGACCTGCTGATGTAGTAAAAACCACTCCACTGCACGAATAAGAAAAAAACAAACAAGAAGCAGGACCACACAGCAAAAAAGTTTTAATTTTTTATTCCACCAACGGATAAAACACAGTGCCAAATAACCAACATTTATACACAGGTTCAAACCCCAATCAATTCAATTTAGCACATTAATTAATTAATTAATTATATGATGCATTTTAATTGTTAAAGTGCTACAAACACATTTTTTTTTAAAAGCAAGCAGCATATACATTAAATATAACTTACTTTTCAAGTTTCATCAACATTTTAAATAACCTACATAACATTAATTCATTTTAAACATTTTGAATATTATTAACATTTTAATTAATTTTAATTATTCTTTAAATATTTTTTGAAACCATTTAAATTCAAAACAATTTAATAAACATGCTAATTCACAAATTGATCTCAAGGTTGAGACTCCTAGGAGATAGTGTTCCATAATTAAGAATAAACTTACAATTGAAATGCATTGATTAATTAATGTGCTAAATTGAATTGATTTGGGTTTGAACCTGTGTATAAATGTTGGTTATTTGGCACTGTGTTTTATCCATTGAAGGCGAATGGTGGAGGTACCAGTGGTGGAGTAAAAAATTCAAACCTTTTTGCTGTGTGGTCCTGCTTCATGCTATTTGTCCTCTCCAAGTGTCCTTTTGCAAAATCTTCATTTTACCATTTCTCTTCTTCAGAGCCTGGGGTTCACAATAAACTTCAACAAGTCTTCCCTGACTCCTTCTCAGGATCATGTCTATCTGGGCTGCAGGTTTCAAACGGTGCCAATGCTGGCATCCCTGCCTCCTTCAAAGGCATTAACTCTCATTTCTTTCTTTCAAACTCTTCTTCCCCTGGCCTCTATTTCAGCCAGGGAGTTTCTGAGAGCTCTGGGGTTCATGGCTTCCACCATTCCAATGCTTTCTCTGGCCAGACTCCACATGAGGAAGTTCCAGTGGTTTCTGAAGTTGTTGTGGCTTCAGCATGTGCATCCTCTAGACTTTCCTGTTCCTCTTCTCCCTTGTCTCAAGGTTGAACTTCTGTGGTGGATTCAGAAGTCATCTCTGAATCCAGGACTCCCATTTCAGCCTCCACTTCCCTCTCAGGATGTGTTCACAGACGCTTCAGATGTGGGATGGGGAGCAATGTTTGGGAGTGTGGTCATCTCGTCAGCTTTAGGAGCACATTAACATCAAAGAGACGAGGGCTCTTATGCTGGATATTCAGGCCTTTCATCCTCTTTTCTCTGTAAGGCCTCTCAAGGCATTCATGGACAATACCACAATCATGTGGTATATCAACAAACAGGGGGGTATGAGATCCTACCATCTTTGCCGGTTGGCACTTCTGGTGTGGGATCTGGCTATCCAATATCATGTGACTCTTCAGGCAGTTTACATTCCTTCAGATTGGAATGTAGTGGTAGACAATATGAGCAGGTTCATCACACAATCCCATGAATGCATGCTTCACAGGGATGTGTTTCTGGACATTGTTCACCAGTGGGGTACTCCTCAAGTAGATTTCTTTGCCTCCCCTATGAACAGACAACTTCCTCTGTTTTGTGCCAGAGTCCCAGGTCCTCAGGTATGGAAGGTAAACGCTCTCTCATTTTCTTGGATGGGTTTGTTTCTTTATGCATTCTCTCCCTTTCCTCTCATTCCGAGAGTCCTGTTCAAGATTTAACGGGATGCTCTCAAAATCTAGTTGGTGACTTCCTTTTGGCTGCAATAGCACTGGTTCCCTCTACTTCTGCACCTTGCCAGGGGCAATCATCACAAGTTACCTCAGAGGGTGGATCTCCTCACACAAGGTGAGGGGTCTCTCATCCATCCCCACCTCTCCACACTTCAACTGACACTGTGGGTGATAGGGTTCTGATTCCTCATAGACACCTTTTTTTCTGTGGATGTGCTGCAGGTCCTGCAGGAGGCCAGGAAACCTACTACGAGGAAATCCTACTTATCTAAATGGAAGAGGTTTTCTGTTTGGTGTCTTTCTCGTGACCTAGACCCACTTTCTCTGGATGTTCCTTTGTTTTTTTCTTATTTGTGTGACTTGCTCAGTGCTGGTTTGGCCTATTCTTCTATTAAGGCCCACTTATCAGCTCTTTCTGCTTATCTGCCTTTAACTTCCCCATTAACTTCTAGATTTAAGGTTAAGCAGTTTCTTAAAGGCATCCTTAATATTAGACCTTCCAGGAAGACTGTTCCTCCTCCCTGGGATCTTAATTTTGTTCTGGAAAAATGGGTTCCTTTTGAGCCTGCTGTTTCAGCTTCCTTGCAACATTGTTCTTGGAAGACAGTTCCTTTGTTAGCTGTTACTTCTGCCAGATGGGTGTCTGAGTTGCAAGCCCTTATGGCTTGTCCACCTTTTTTGATATTTCATGAGGACAGGGTGTCCTTGCGTACTAATCCTTCTTTTATGCTCAAGGTGATTAATGAGTTGTCACTTAATCAGTCTATTAATTTGCCTATGTTTTTCCTCTCCGCAATCTGATAGTGAGAGGATGCTTCATACCTTAGATGTGCATAGACAGCTCAGATTTATTTGGATAAAACTAAAGCTTTCAGGAAGTCTGACCAGTTATTTGTTTCCTTTCATCCTAGGTCTTTAGGTTTGGCTGTTTCCAAGCAAACTATTTCCACTTGGATTTCAAAGGCTATTTCCTTTTGTTACACTTTTCATGGTGAGAGCCTTCCTTTCTTCTATAAAGGCTCATTCCACTAGAGCTGTGGCTTCTTCTGGTGCTTTTTTCAAAGGCTTAGATGCTAATTCTATTCTTGAAGCTGCTACCTGGACTTCTGTGCATACCTTTACCAAACATTACCAGTTGGATGGCATCTCCAGAGCCAGAGCTGGTTTTGCTGCTGCCATTCTTCATGGCTTCTTGGAGGGCTCTGGTGCTTCCTCCTCCCAGTTTCTTCTTGAGCTTTTGCACTCTCCCATCAGTAAGGAATACTGCAGCGGTGAATGTAAGGACATAGTACAGTTGTGTAAAATCTTACCATAATGGTAGATGTCCTTGCCTTCACCACTGCAGTATTCACTCCCTCCCTCCATCCCCCTGGTCTTTTTCCTTTCATGGCTGTGCAGTTTCTCCTTGGTTCTCCTTGGACTGCTGTGCCTGCTGGGGCAATCTGCTCTGAGGATGGTATGCCCTACCTTACGCAAGGAGTGAGCAGGTGACATTCAACGTACCTTAAAGCAACGGTAAACTTTTGGAAACTGGCCGGACAGAGGCTTCACGCCAGGGAATCTCATTAGTAAGGAATACTGAAGGCAAGGACATCTACTGTTATGGTAAGATTTTACAAAACTGTACTTTTTCCGGCCTTACACAGAGTTCTGTCTTGGTACTCATCAGCCAGATCACTTGGTTTCATAAGAATATTCCCTTTACAGTTCAAACAGGTTGAAAACAAGCAGAATGACTCAGCATATGAGGCCTGCATGCTAATAACACTGTTGAGACAGTTGGCTTCTGAGCATGCTTTTAAATTTGCCCTCACTTTATCATCTCATGCAAGGCCTAGCACTGTGAGATACCCTAATAACCTAATCTGCCTGGTATGTGAAGTCATATTTCTCTCTCTTATTATACCAGAGCCACTCTGGAGACTTTATCTCTCCTTTGTTTCTTTCCCAATATTTATGATATCCCTTGTAAAAATTCCTTTCTCTAGCACATTTGTTTCTCTTGTACTGTTACAACCATTCTCCAACAATATATGCAAGGCAAAGACAAATCAGATTCACTGTAGTATAGTACTTATTCACTAGATTTGTCAACAGAAAATATATATTGCTTGTTGTTTCTCACTGTCACTATATAATCTTGTTTGCGCATAACTGCCTAGTGTTGTTGATTCTTCAAATCAATACACTTGTTTCGGTTGAGTGTATTATTACATAGTATATTTTGTTTTAATTTGCAAAATGGATTGTAGATTCTTTGTTGAATACTATGACTATCCTCCAGACACCTCCACTGTGAGTTCAGCCCTGATGAACCTATAACAAAAAAAAAAAACAAGGAAGCAAAATAAAATAAATGAACAAATGAATAAATATTTAACTAACTAAAGAAACAAAATAAGCAAGGTAACCCATGATGTCTAAGACTCTAGAAAACTATCACTTAACATGGATTCTTGAAATATGATGAGAGATTATAAACTTTTTACTACAGATTTTATTTTCTGAATCCACAAAGATTTAGCATCAATTGACTGTTTTTTTTCATTCTTGTGACCAGTAACCATGTTTCATTTTTAGTTTTATTGTTCCTTTTTCTCATTCCATATTCATTCTATTGTTCATGTGGTACAGTGAGGCAGAATTAAAAAAATACTTCACTGCTTCTAATTCAATAGTGGAAATTACTCAGTGTAAATAAAATTGTGTAGTTTATACCATACATGGTAGTTCCCAGCCAGTTTTTTACTTCTGCTGCTGATAGTGACAGTCAATAGATTATTAGTTTTCATAAGCTGCAAAACTCTCTCTTTGTGAAGACAACCAGTCAGTGTTAGTATGACAGCTCATCTCTTAAAATAGCAGATCATTGATATTAAATATGGTTATGAACAAGGTGATTTATTGAAGGAAGAGGGAATTGATGATGTCAGGAAGTTTAGTAATCACTGAACCTAAGAGATCAGTATGATTTAAACTTTCCTTAGCTAACATATCATCTTTGGATATGTTGTTGGGGAAACTTCCTCTGCTGAATTACTCCATAGCAATTACTGATTTATTTCAAGTGACCATTTTAGAGAAGACATAATTTTGTATTTCCATGACATTTCATTCCTCTTCTTAATGACTCAGAAATGACTGGTACTGTTTTTGCTTAAAAAAAAATGTTGCAAACCCTAAAATGGAATATGTATGACCCTCTACTCCAAAATGGTGATCCCCAACCAAGACTATGACTGATCATATGCTGCCTTGGTACATTCTAATGCAAATATATTATGTTATATTAGTTAGATTTAGACCTGTTTTGTGGCACAATGTGTGAGTGCAGTGAGTTTAAAGATTTCATAGCTAGCATTCCTAAATGAAGAGAAAAATGTCATTGTGTGTGTTTGTGTGCACTAGGGTAGTAACTTAGTCTAATGTCAGAATTAATGGTGACCTTTTTGCTTTATTTTAGTTGTAAGTGTATCGGGTTTGTTCACGCTTACTGAAAATCAACTGATAACAGGGGTGTAGCCAGATTTGTTTCTCAATTTACACTTTAGGTTCTGCACTGCTATGCCCCACTTCAGTTGTGGCCCACACTCTACAGTCTGGGACAACCTTAGGTAAAACAGAGGCTTTGGCAAAGCAATCTGTGGCACCCCCCCCACCAGCTGCCCTCCAAGACCTTCCCAACATCCTGACCTTTTCACAGCATCCAGTGCTATTTTTGTTATCCACGCTCTATCTTATTTTTCAACGTTTTTCCTATATCCTTTTAGTATACTTTAACTGGCCAAATCTGCAATATAACAAATGTGGAAGAAATAATCCAATAAAACTGGGGATCTGGGTTGCTAATTCTCAGAGGCCATGGAGTTTTGGGTACTTTAAGGTGTATTTTAGAGATGTTTCCCAACCTTTTGATCTGATGAGGAAAGAGATATGGTCTTTTTTCGTACATTGAATAAATTAGCTGAGTATAAGGTTTAATGTTCAAAGCTGATAAAATAGTAGGTCCCAATAAACAGAGAAAACAAACACTTGCCAGTATGCATATATCATATCTGGGAATAGTGCCTACTTCCATACTGGTTAAAAAAAGATGTCACCTTGTATGTAATCCTCTGATGTTACACTGGGGTGAAAAAGGAACAAATGGCCACATTCATGTATTTCAAGTTGCTGCTGTCTTACATATATATATAACATGCTAACTCATCCCTAACCTGAAAAGACAGACGCTTTCTGTGTACAACTCTGATGTCAGACTGGGATGAAAGACACAGAACAAACAGAACACAGTGACATATTTCAACATGTTGCTATCAGACTTATGTTATGCCTAATTATCCCTTCTCCCAAAAGATAACCACCTGTATACACCTTTGATGTCTGATTATGAGGAAAGTAAAACAAAAAATAATTTTAGCAATTCCAGTGTACACTACTCCTAGCCAAGCTGTAGTGATCTTTTGTGCACATTTCTGAGGTCTGATTGTGAAGAAAGTTAAACCATGGCCATAACATTCTCAGTTCCATACAAACTATATCGACCTTCTGTGCTCACCTTTGAAGTTTATTTGTTAGGAAAACTAAATGAAATAACTACCACACTGCTCCCAACCCCCAAACAAGCTATAGCAAACTTCTATGCATACCTCTATATTTTGATTGTAAGGAAATTTAAAGAAATAATGACCACAGTGTCCACAGCCCCCCACACAAACTACATCAACCTTATGTGCATATCTCTGAGCAGGAATGTTTTTTTTTAATTAGGTGAGATCCAAGGCTAAGAACTCTACTAAGCCTGTGTCAAAATCCAATGGGGGATGACAGAACTCTAGAAGCTCTAGGGGTGTAGATGCTCTGTGGTGCATTTTATGCCTTATTTTCCAAGATAATGACTTGTTTACTGTTTTTACTGCTATCCAGAAGAGTTTTACACACATACACACACGCACACACACACACACACACACACACACACACACACACACACACACACACACACACACACACACACACACACACACGCACACACACACACACACATACACACACACACTCTTATTGTCAGCTCTGACAAGCCAGGTTAGTCTAACAAAATATAGAACATTGCATGCTTATATTCAAGCAAATTGAAGTAAAGCTAATTCAGCTATGGCATGTTTCTGGAAGTGCCAGAGCACTTGGATAAACCTACTAATGACAGTAAAAACATGCAGACTCCACACATAAGAAGTCACAGTCAAGAAATGAACCAAAGAACCAAGCATTGTGAGACAGCAACTCACTGTGCAACTGTGCCAATTCTCAGTTGTTCTAACACACAACCTGCCCAGACCACAACAAATTTCCACTTGTTATGTGCAATGCTGATGTTTAAGTATGAGGGAAAGTGAATGAAATTACAGCTAACTTGTTACTACTAAATGTACTGGAACACTCCCCCCACACACATTTACTCACAGACATGCA